>NC_072013.1:38482743-38777743 GCF_027791375.1 Indicator indicator
AGCATATAATGTCTCCCTTTAGAATATATTTTGAGTGTATGCAATGTCAAAAAAAAAAAAGAAAAATCTAAATCCCTGGGTTTTGCATAATGCATTAAGGTCCACATCTGAGACTAGAAAAGATTTTTTTGGTTATTTATTTATTTATTTTCTTTTTTTTTTTTCAAAGCAATGTCATGTGATGAAATAACACAATCTTCACTCAGGGTGAAAAAAAACCCAATAAAACAACAAAATAAAATCATAACAATCTAGGAATGTTAGGAGTTAGGCAATAATGCAAACAGATAAATATTCTGAAGTGTTAATCCATGCAATGTAAATGCATTAATCACCACTGGGCTAATTGGATTTATTTTTTTTTAATCATTTATTTACAGCAAACAGATACTTCTGATTTTTTTTTTTTTTTTTAATACAAAAGCCCAACAAGGGGGAATTGAGCAAAACCAGAAATGGGTAGATTCAGATTAGATGTCAGGAAGAAATTCTTCCCCATGAGGGTGGTGAGAGACTGGCAGAGGTTGCCCAGGGAGGTGGTGGAAGCCTCATCCCTGGAGGTTTTTGCAGCCAGGCTGGATGTGGCTGTGAGCAACCTGCTGTAGTGTGAGGTGTCCCTGCCCATGGCAGGGGGGTTGGAACTGGCTGAGCCTTGAGGTCCCTTCCAGCCCTGACAATTCTATGATTCTATGAACTGTTAATCATAAGAAGGTGTCAAGTGGTAATTAAAGATTAGAAACTCATGAAAGCAACACATCTGATGCTCATGGCTGAAAGTCCAGCTCTGACCCACGCCCACAGAGCTGAGGTGCTGCTCTGCGCTGGCCACGTGTGGGTTCACCACATACTTCACACCTTCCAGTACCCCAACAGCATGGAAAGTGTTCATGCATGCTCCCAGTTTACATACTGGTATGGGTGTGCATGGAAAGTGATGCTGCTGGGTGGTCATGCACACTCCCAGTCTCCACACTGGTATGGATGCAGGTTAGCCCTTTTTGGAGCAGTCAGGTACAGCTTATGAGCCAAACTCTTCCACAAAAACACTGAAATAGGAGCAAAAGTTCCCCGAGTTGATCCTGGAGGATTTCAGCAGCTCCTCACACAACTCAGCTGTGGTAGTTTTAGTTTCTCCTCCCAATATGGGTTTTGGAACGGAGTGAGCAGTCCCTGTTTCTGGGCAGGTATCCTTGGAGGAGGCCAAGATGGCAGCTGTCAGGTGCCCAGCCACAGAGCTGGAGCTGGGAGGACAGCAGCAGGCTCCAGCATAAATGACTCCAGATCTGTGACAACTTCTCCCTATTAAACAACAGATTGCCTATTAATAGGTGGTTTAAAAATAATTACAGGCTTTAATGTTTTCAAAAGGAAGGGTTCTTTGCCTTCTGAAAGTTTCCTACTTCTTACAGAAAAGCAAGCAATGTTTTTTTTCTTTTTTTTTCCCTTTTTTTTTCTTTCCCAGAGAAACAATGTATAATAATATGTCAGTAAAGATTGAGCAATTTTGAGTAGTGATGGGTGAAAAGGACATTATGTTCTTTTTTCTTGTCATGGTCGGTATTTTTCTGTCAGTTGGCAAAGGCTGCACTCAGCAAGAAGAAGCTAAAGACCTGCATTGAGAGACGTGAGGGTGACAGCTAACCTGACAGGTCAGAAGATGACTGCAGAATTAGCCTTACTTTAATTCTCACTAAAATTCACAGCTCCTGACGAGGAAATGGGAAAAAGAAATTTCCTTACACATTTTCTTTTCATTTCATGTGCAGATTATACATATTCTGCTTCCATTAACAAGAAGGAGATTGTGCTTTATGCAGCTCTATATTTAAGGGCAAAAGACCAAGCAGATGACAGGAGTGACCCTTCTCTTGTCTTATGATCACTGCCAGTTTGACATGACACTAATTAGACTGCCTTAATCTAAACCCAGTTAGTTCTGCATGCTTGCAGCAAAACCATTGTAAACCTGAACATAAATTGCCTTGGGCCTTTGTCTTCCTAAGATGCATACATCCACGGATGCACCACTCTCCCTTTCATAAGCCAGCCTTGATAATCTTAAATACATGAGACTACTGCATGTCTCCTTCTTAATTCTCAATTTTACGATTACCTTCCCCTCCTGTTGTGGAACATTATACAGTGCATGCCCCAGCAGAGGCAGAGGAGCTGCGAGGAGAGGGTTTCACAGTTCATAAAAACAAATGCACCCTGCATGCCAGCCGAAATAGCCTCTGGTTGGGAAGCCCAGAGACAGTTTGCATATTCCTTCTCTTGGTGAAAGCTGATTGCAGAACTACCCAGCAAAACGTGGGCAAATTGATCTGATTTACAAGAGGGGGGAAAAAAATTAAAAAATCTTTGTTTTGGAAAAATAAATCTACCTACCGAGTTGTTAAAAAAAAAAAAATGCCTCTCTTAGTAGATGGATGAAAATAAATAAACAAAGAAATAAATGAGATCTAAATGGTCTGCTTAGAAAATTCTGGGTTTAAATGCCTGGCTACAAATACAACTGTAAGGACTGAGCCAAAACAGACTGGTTTGGACTGCAGAGCAGGGTTAAAAATGGTAGTTAATAGCTCCACAAGTAACCTCTGAAGGTTTCCCAGATGACTTTATCCCTTGCAACCCAGCTAATGTGCTGCAGGAACACACTCAGTCTTAGTTAAGTAAACAGCAAATAAAGCCCTTGAAAGGTAGAATGCTCCTTTTAAGTGAAAACAAATTGAGTTGATGTTGTGTTGTTATTCCTCTTTGTAGCCATCCTTAATGCTCTCTTCTTTGGTTGGTTTTTTTGTTTGTTTGTTTGTTTTTGGGGGGATTTGAGGCATAAACCTAATTATTTGTCTTAGCTGAAGAGTTGATTTAAACCATCATCCTCCACTGGTTCACACAGCTGATGATTTTTTTAATTCTTTGTTGTTGTGGGGTTTTTATCTGTGTGTTTTCTGGTGGATTGCTACCCAAAGCTGGGACTTCCCCCCACTTCTCTTTTCCAGGTTTGCAGAGCAACAATGAAAAAAAATCCCCACTGAAGTCAGTCAAGAAGTTGGATTAATGAATATTCAAATGCTATCATTCATGCTGCAACAATATTCTACCAACTTTACTTCTTTTTTTTTCTGTGTAATTTAACTAGAAAAAAAAAATCCCAAGCATAAGTGGTATATAACATCTCCATGAATGGGACCCTTAGGCTTATTCAGCTGAGCATGTTTAGCTTGCCAAGTTTAAATATTTTCAGTACTGATCCTTGGGACTGAGAAGCCTTCATCACAGCACAGCATTTAAAATGATGGATGTGATACATATTTAATACAATAAAATGGCCATTTATGTGCTCATACTAGGCACAAGGGAAATCCTGGGAGGTTAAAAAAAAAAAAAAAAAGAAATAATAATTCTAAAATCAAAAGAGGCCTCTTCTCTCACTGCTGTGCAAGGAATTTAGGTGCCTAACTCCCATTACTGCTGATGGGTGTTATGAGCCCAGGTTGTTTCATGCATCAGTGGGATAATGCATATTTAAGGGTCCAGTTCAGCAAAATGTTGAGCTGAAAGAAATTCCACACTTTCCCCTTGTGATGGTAAGCTGTACACAGTCCAGGGCTTCAGCCAAGTAAACCTTTCCAGAATGCATCTATCCCTCTGTGCTCAAGGGGCAATGGATTGAAACTCCAGCACAGGAGCTTCCAGCTTCACTGTGAGGGTCCCAGAGCACTGGAACAGGCTGCCCAGAGAGGTTGTGGAGTCTTCTTCTCTGGAGACTTTCCAGCCCTGTCTGGATGTGTTCCTGTGTGACCTGCTCCTGCTCTGGCAGGGGGGTTGGAATTGATGATCTCCAGACGTCTCTTCCAACCCCTAACATCCTCTGATCCTGTGATCCATGCCCCAACTGTACTTAAAATCTGGACATACCAATGATCCCTTGGAGCTTCAAAGAATGTAGCCTGAATTTTCTGACTTTCAGTAGTACCCAGCTGGGTATGAAAATTTCTGAGCAGCTAGGAACCCTGTTGCATGCCCAAGCTGTCTTTTATCACCTCAGTGGCACTTTAAAAACATGTGGGAGAAAAGGATTGTGGAAAAGTGAACTCAAAATAATTACCTGAAGCAAAAGGAAAATAAAACAACCAAGGTGAACTAACAGCAGCACTACAACAAAACAAGGTTGGGGTAGACAGGAGGAGGGAAAGAGCAGTGAGAAAACACCACCTGTGACCTGAACACAGACACAGCCTGCACAAGCGTAGTTGGTTTGGTCCATCAAAGAGATGGCCACAGCAGCTGGCAGAGTTGTTAGTGGTGCTTTTGGTGTCACAATTAGCCATGCCCATCTGAGCTACTAACAACCCTTCTGAATGCGGACCACAAGGATCACAGGATGTCAGAGGTTGGAAGGGACCTCTGGAGATCATCAAGCCCAACCCAAGTCCTGCCAGAGCCAGCACCATAGAATCCAGCACAGGTCACACAGAAACACATCCAGACAGAGCTGAAAAGTTTCCAGAAAAGGAGGCTCCACAACCGCAGGGCTCTCAGCCTCTCCTCCCCAGGCAGTGCTCCAGTCCCTTCAGCCTCCTTGGAGCCCTCCCTTGGACTCTCTCCAGCAGATCCCTGTCCCTCCTGAACTGGGGAGCCCTGAACTGGATGCAATATTCCAAGTAAGGTCCCACTGGGACAGAGTAGAGGGGGAGAACCCCCTCCACAGTACCCCTGGAAAGAAGTCAGGAGGATCTTCTTATGCCATTCCTCACCCTCCCCCTTTCCTTCGTTGGTTGTTTTGTTTTGTATTTTTTCCCAGGGACACACTGAGAGCCCTGGGAGACAAACAGGACTCTGCTGAGTTGTGACGGCTTTTGATCTGGCTCTAGCCCTTCAGCACTGGAGGCCACCATGGCAAAACTGACCACAACAGCATTCAATTATTCTGACTCCTATTGCAGGCTGTGCAACGAAGATCCATAACATCTGGAGATGTTTCTAAGATGATTTCATGGCACAGACACCTGACCCTAACTTCTTTAGAGCTATTGGATGGAAATCCATTAAAAGCTGACCAACCTGATGTTTTGCATTTGCATAGCTAATTAGAAGGCTGGGCTACAGAACTGTCTGTTCAATTGTTAGCATCACCTGCCCTGGCTTTTAATAGCTGAACTACTGCAGAGGATATTGTAACTTTCTTGGTCAGTGGCTGTTAATAGCACTCATCCAGGACAAAACACTAAAATGAAGATTATTTGTTGACAGGAAGAAGAAATCTTGCAAATCTTTTAATCTAGGTGCATTATGTTGAGTCAGAAACGACTCACAGACAACAACAACAATAAAAACAACAGGTATTGATTTTGGCAAATTTAGAACAGCAGACTATGTATTGGAACTTATTTAAATATCCTAAATTCAGCTTAATAGCAGAGCTGCTGGCTCTGCAATATTCGGGACGTGCACCCTGCCGTTTGGACTAATTGGTGGGAAATGCAGGCCTGTGTCAAAGACAACTAATTGTCTGCTGAAAATAGCTTGTTTCAGACATCAGTGTGTACCACACCCCTCCATCACACGAGGAGAGGCTCAGGAAAAAAGAAAAAGAGGTGTTAGATATTGTCATGGTAATTATAATTGCGTTATATGTAGCCAAGGTACGGAACCCATGCAAGGTGATGGCATAAAAAGGGGTCCTCTGAATGAGGCTGGAGGGTATTCAGCTAAACAACTGCAAGCACAATAAAGAGCTTAGATTAAAAGAAAAGGAAAAAAAAAAAACAGTGTGTATTCTGCAGATGTTAGAAACCAGTGCCTCTGAGAAGACACTCTTCTGACCATAATGTATTCTGTCATGTGAGATAAAATGCAGAGAACATTTACATTTCTCCCACTCACTGAGCTTCCACCACACGGCTGCATTTTTCTCACCTCGATAGACATCCTTTTAAACATTGTGTCCGTGCCTGTCTCCCCTGATGGCAAATAAAATCCCATAAACAACAAAAAAAACCCCACCATTCCACGCGACAAACAAGGTCGGATGGGAGGAGCGGCGGTGAGGGGGGAACCGCACAGGCTTTCAAGAGCCATTGGTGCAAAACAAACAGATTCAACCGGACGTGCATACAGGCTCCAGATACATTCATCCAGCCTGGATGATGCACAATAACATAATGACCCAAAAGAGCATTTGCACAGTTTTTCATACTGCTTAACTTACTGCTAAAGCAAGACAAATGATCGAGAGGGCTCGGACCCACTCGCCTCTGCAGATTGGATCAGCGCACGGCTGCCGTGCACAGGGTGATTTTACCAGGGCGCTGCAAACCAGCTGCAAGTTGCAGAGAGCTGCTGGAGAGCAGGGGACATGTTCAGTGCAAAGCCAGCAAGCCTACAGTCTCTTGGAATACAGTTAGAGATCACCATGAGGAGAAGTCAGAGGTGCGAATCACAGAATCAATCAACCAGGTTGGAAGAGACCTCCAAGATCGTCAAGTCCAACAGATCACCCAGCCCTAACTAATCAACCAGACCATGGCACTAAGGGTCTCATCCACTCTCCTCCTAAACACCTCCAGGGACATCAACTCCACCACCTCCCTGGGCAGCACATTCCCATGGCCAATCTCTCTTTCTGGGAAGAACTTTCTAAGCTCAAGCCTAAACTTCCCCCTGTACGGCTTGAGACTGTGTCCTCTTGTTCTGCTGCTGGTTGCCTGGTAGAAGAGACCAACCCCCACCTGGCTGCAACCTCCCTTTAGGTAGTTGTAGAGAGGTCTCCTCTGAGCCTCCTCTTCTCCAGGCTAAACACCCCCAGCTCCCTCAGCCTCTCCTCATAGGCTTTGTGCTCCAGAACCCTCCCCAGCTTTGTCGCCCTTCTCTGGACATGTTTGTTCTGAACCTGGATATCCTGCAAGAGCACTTTCTTTGGTTTTTCTTAAAATCTATTCCTGGGTAGTTTTTTGAACACTCTGATTAGAACTAGAAGATTCATATTTCCCTCCCTTTTTAAATAAAACTTCATATTTAAAGGATTTAACCATTACAGATGTATAAGAGAATTCACAGCAGTCATTTGCTATCAGATAGATTTACAATACTGCAGCGAGTTTTGGGCTCCCCAGTTCAGGAGAGACAGGATTCTCCTGGAGAGAGTCCAAGGGAGGGCTGCAAGGATGCTGAAGGGACTGGAGCACTGCCTGGGGAGGAGAGGCTGAGAGCCCTGGGGCTGTTCAGTCTGGAGAGGAGAAGACTGAGAGGGATCTGATCAATAGCTATCAATATCTGAGGGCTGGGGGTCAAGAGGGAGGGGACAGGGACAGGCTCTGCTCAGTTGCACCCTGGGATAGGACAAGGAGCAATGGATAGAAGCTCCAGCACAGGAGGTTCCACCTCAACATGAGGAAGGACTTTTTTACTATAAGGGTCCCAGAGCACTGGAACAGGCTGCCCAGAGAGGTTGTGGAGTCTCCTTCTCTGGAGCCTTTCCAGCCCCATCTGGATGTGTTCCTGTGTGACCTGTGCTGGTCCTGCTCTGGCAGGGGGGTTGGACTGGAAAATCTCCAGAGGTCCCTTCCAAACCCCAACATCCTGTGATCCTGTGATCTTGTGAAAGATTCCTAGCAATGTTATAATGCACAGCACACTCTTGGTGCATCCACCCAACCAGACTGGTGTATTTGGCAAACTAATAATTTGTCATAATAATAATAATAATAAAATGCAATTTAAATGTCCTACTGTGCTCCTGGTGATCATCTCCTCAGAGGTAATTTGAAATTGCACAGTTAATGTGGATCTTCTTAGAGTTAAACAAATAGAAGTCTTACTGCAAAACACCACTTCCACAGTTTCTTTCCACATCTTTTTTGCTTCCACCTTTCTGCAAGATGTCCATTTCTCATCTCTTGTTCCTCCCTTTCAGTTTGCCTGTCAAAGTGCAAAGCATATAAAAAGTCAAGCATCCTCTTGTATCATTTAGCTGCTGATTAGTTTCCTATCTTTTTTCTTCTCTATCAATATCTGAGGGGTGGGTGTCAAGTGGAGGGGGACAAACTCTTTTTGGTGCTGCACAGGAATAAGACAAGGAACAATGGATACAAACTGAGGAGAAACTCCTTTACAGTGAGGGTGCCAGAGCCCTGGAACAGGCTGCCCATAGAGGTTGTGGAGTCATGGTCAACCTTCCATCCACTACGACCCTCAGGCCCTTTTCCCCTTCACTGCTCAGTAGCAGGTCAGTCCCCAACCTATACTGGTCCATGGGTACATGCAACCCCAGTGTAAGGGCAAGGTTTCATAAACACTCCACTCATCACCCCAGCTCTTTTCTCTTTTCCAGCCATGTGAGGCAACCCTCTTAAAGCACAGGATGAACATATCTCATTGCAGATCACACCAAATTTACATGGCTGAGGACAAAGTACAGCTGCAGGAAATGATTAAAGGCTAATTCCATTTCTTTACTATCCTTTTACTGTAATGCCAGGTGGTATCAGCACACTCCTTCTACCTCTTAGAGAGTGGCAAAGGCTTTCTCAGGCTCCAGCAAGGGTTTGAAATCTATCTGCTGCTGCCACACCTCTGGTTCCTCACCACAATCATAGAATCATAGAATTGTCAGAATTGAAAGGGACTTCAAGGCTCATCCAGTTCCAATCCCCCTGCCATGGGCAGGGACACCTCACACTACAGCAGGTTGCTCACAGCCACATCCAGCCTGGCTGCAAAAACCTCCAGGGATGAGGCTTCCACCACCTCCCTGGGCAACCTGTGCCAGTCTCTCACCACCCTCATGGGGAAGAATTTCTTCCTAACATCCAATCTGAATCTCCCCATTTCTAGTTTTGCTCCATTCCTCCCAGTCCTATCACTCCTTGACACCCTAAAAAGTCCCTCCCCAGTTTTCTTGTAGCCCCCTTCAGATACTGGAAGGCCACAAGAATGCCACAGTATGGTCCTGCTCTGGATGGGGGGCTGGACTCTAAGATCTCCAGAGGTCCCTTCCAACTCCTAGCATCCTGTGGTCCTTTGATGCTGTGATCAAAGCTCTTCATGTGGGTTAAGCATCAACAGCATTGAAACTGTGGTGGAGCTCCTGTGGAAAACAGGGAGAGACAGAAAGTTACTAGTAGGACTGGAAGACAGGGAAGTCATTTTGATCCTTGCCACTGTGGGTAATAACTGTATTTTGTATTTTGATATCCTATTTTAGAATATTTCTTCTTCAAACCCTCCAAAACTAGTGTTCCTATCCACAGTGATAAACAATGTTTTCTCTTCTACTTAAACTGGGTTTGAATTGGTTTTTTCCCCCCCTATGAAAAATGGCTTCAAAATTATAATGGTGATGAAGCTTAAATGTGGTCAACCCAAGCCCACCAAGTATAAATTAATTTTCAGCTCAATGTATTCCTGTGGGGTTTATTCCAATGTTCTAAAAACTTTCATAGGCTTCAAAATTGATATAGTTAGGAATTATTTCCTGATCTTGGAGTCAAACTTGCAGTAGTGTTCATGCAACTCTTGCCATTAAAAGCTACTCTAATTAGGCTGATCAGTACAATTCCTTTTAAGAGATGTTTTCCTAATCACAGAGTCACAGAATGTTAGGGGTTGGAAGGGACCTCAAAAGCTCATCCAGTCCAACCCCCCTGGCAGAGCAGGGTCACCTAGGACAGGTCACACAGGATCACCAGTTGCATTTTGAATGTCTCTGTAGGAGACTCCACAACCTATCTGGGCAGCCTACTCCAGGGCTCTGGCACCCTCACAGAGAAAAAGGTTTTCCTGTGCTTTCATGGAACCTCCTCTGCTCTGCACCCATTGCCCCTTGTGCTGTCCTTGGCCATCCCTGAGCAGAGCCTGGCTCCAGCCCTGCACATCTTTATCCCCAGCAGTGAGGGCAGCCCTCAGGCTCCTCTGCTCCAAGCTCCAAGCCCCAGCTCCCTCAGCCTGGCCTCACAGGAGATGTTCCACTGCCTGCAGCAGCTCTGGGACTCTGTGCTGGACTCTCTCAAGCAGTTCCCTGAGGTTCTTCTTGAACTGAAGGGCCCAGAACTGGACACAATATTCCAGACATGGCCTCACCAAGGCACAGCAGAAGGGGAGGAGAACCTCTCTGCCCTGCTAACCACAGCCCTTCTAATCCACCCCAGGCTACCACTGGCTTTCTTGAGGGCACATTGCTGGCTCAGGGCTCATCCTGCTGAAGCTCTAGATGCTTCTTTATACTATCATGCACATGTGATGGAAGCAGTCTCCTCTAGAAAAGGATTTCTGGTTAGAAACCTCTTTCCTTACTCTCATTGCAGCACCCTGCCAAAGAGAGATAGAAGAAGCAGGTTGGGGTGAGGAGGTGAGAGGAATGGCAAAGGAGATGTTCACATAGCCCATGGCCTCTCTTTCTTATGAGACTGCCACCCATTCTCCCTGCCAAATACCTGCTTTCAGAACAGTTCAAAGGGCAGCTATAATAGAAGTCACTAGTAGCTTTCTTTTTTTAGTTTGAGTTTAGTGAGCTTAGGAAGTAGAACAGTAATAAAATCATCAAGAGATGTTTTGCCTACAGGAACACGCAGGCTGGACAAGCTTTAAAAAAGCATCAGCAGTAATTGCCCCCACTGCAGCTAGCCCAAATTCCCAGTGTTATCCAGTGGGACTATAAATAAAGTCATGTCTTGTCCTATTACTCATTTTAACATCGTTTTAGGGTAGCTCTTTCTCCTTTTGTGATTACTGCCACTGTGACTGCTTCAGCATCTAGGAAAAACCAGTCATCTACCACGGCTCCACTCTGCTATGGCATGCCTCAAAACACAGACTTCTTTTCTCTTTTCAGTTTATAAATCCACCAGGACACCTATATTTAGCTATCAGACATAGAGTTTGGGTTGGGTGCCATGGTGCAGAGCTGTACTTTCCAACATCTGCTGTTCCTTATGGCAAGGCAGGAAAAAATGTTGTACTGTTAAAGGTCTAGCCTAGGACTTGGGTGGCCCCACCTTGTTCCCTACAGTGCCAAACCATTTCAGATTAGACCTACAAAGGAATCTCCACATAGGATAACTTTTTGAGAAGTGATCTTTATTGCTGTATCTAAGCTGGTTCTGCAGTAAGTCTTCCATGAGAATGTCATCAAGACCTCTGCAAAGGAAGTGACCTGCAGGAGCTTGAGTACAGCCCCATCACCCCTTCCACTACTCAGCTTTTCCTCATCTTCCTCTAGACTTGGAGTTGGAACAGGCTGCACAGAGAATAGCAGATTCAGATTGGATGTTAGGAACAAGTTGTTTACTGTGAGGGTGGTGGGGTGCTGCAGCAAGTTGCCCAAGGAGGTAGTTGAGGCCCCACCCTTGGAGATATTCAAGGTCAGGCTTGACAGGGCTGTGAGCAACCTGATCTAGTTGAGGATGTCCCTGCTGAGTGCAGGGGGGTTGGACTGGATGTCCTTTGGAGGTCCCTTCCAACCCAACCCATTCCATGATTCCATACATGCAGTCTCTATTGTTTTCTCCCCCTGCCTAGCTATTTCTTTCTGAACAGTGGCTTTGTTTCACCACCCAGACTATTATGGACCCTTGTTTCAAGGCCTAATAACTATAATATTGTCCTAAATGTTAAACTGAATTTGAGAGACCTACTGCATCAACATTGCTACCTCTTGGTCAGGTGCTCTGTCTCATGAACCATCACAATGAGCAGGGTGTTTTGCACAGCTGTGACATCTGGCTTTTAGTTTAAACAGGAGGCCTGCTTTACACCACAATTAATAAGGTGCCTTATTTTCTAGAACCTTGCATGGCATTCTGCAAGAAAATCCATGAGGCAAATCCTATAGAACTCTGGCAAAGTCTTTTTCCTTTTTTTTCCCAGCTGGCACCTGCTTTGTGTCTTTCCTGCATTCCTCTTAACAGATGTCCTTACGTAGCAAAAGAAAACCTACTCATGCTGGGAACAACCCCAGTGCTGAGAGCACCCACAGCCCTGCCTGCCCGTGGGATCCCCCTGCTCTCTGCCCAGGACCACAGACAGCCCCTGTGACAGAAGACAGCTGACAGAAGTGAGAGAATGGCTCTCAGGAATCCCAGAACTAAAAGAAAATCTTTCCTGGAGGTGGCAAGAGCCCAGAAAACCAGACACTGGACTAGGAATCATGCAGAAGAGACAACCCAAACCCTGTCTTTACAGGCTCTGCCTCCTTCTGAATTTTCCTTGTGTTTGTTCTTTAGGTTCAAGTAAAATTTAGCTTGACTGAAGATGGGCTGGTTTGGGTTTTATTTTGCTGCTGTGTTTTAAAACAACACCTTTTTTGCCTCTTTGGGATGTTTGCTGAAAAGAAGTGCTGGCAGACATCTCTGATGGAGTCAAAGTTCTGTCACACTTCTCAGACCAAGAGCTATGCCCTGAAACGCTTTTCTGCTCAGTCATTATTCTATACCTCACTCCCCTGCCAAGCACAAAATCAGTTTCACTTCACATCTCCACCAACCACACTTCTGCTGAACAACTCCCTTTGCCTTCACTTCTGGGGTCCCCAGCATAAGAAGCACACAGAGCTGTTGGAGTGAGTCCAGAGGAGGCTACAAACTCGATTCAAGGGCTGGAGCAGCTCTGCTATGAGGATAGTATGATGGAGATGGAGTTGTTCAGCCTAGAGAAGGGAAGACTTAGGGGGACCTTAGAGCTGCCTTCCAGTACCTGCAGGGATCCTACAGGAAGGTTGCAGAGAGGCTTTTCATCAGGGTGTCTAGAGACAGGCCAAGGGGGAATGGTTTGAAGCTGAGGCAGAGCAGGGTTAGAGTGGAGCTGAGGAAGAAGTTCTTCAGTAGGAGGGTGCTGAGACTCTGGCACAGGCTGCCCAGGGAGGCTGTGGCTGCCTCCTGCCTGGGGGTGTTGAAGGCCAGGCTGGATGAGACCTTGAGCAGCTGAGTCTAGCTGAGAGGTGTCCCTGGCCATGGTGGGGAGGTTGGAGCAGATGAGCTCTGAGGTCCCTCCAACTTAAGCTGTCCTATGATCTCATGCTGCATTGTGCAAGCCAGCCTTGCAGGTGGCCCAGTGCTCTTGTTTGCATTTCACCTTCTCAACAAAGAAAATTACCTTTCCTGATGAAATAACACTGTGAGAGGATGGAATATGCTTTAAGAAACACTTTGGAATGTGTTGTAATCTGGAAAAGAAATCCATCAGCTCTGTCTCTCTCCAGCCCTTCCAGTTATGCCAGTGAAGAGTTTGATCTGTTTTAAGATCAGCATCTTTGCAGAATCATAGAATCATAAAATGACCTGGTTTGCAAGGGACCTCCAAAGGTCACCCAGTCCAACCCCCTCTGCAGTCAGCAGGGACATTCTCAACTAGATCAGGTTGCTTAGAGCCCTGTTGAGCCAGACATTGAATAGCTCCAGGGATGGAGACTCAACTACCTCCCTGGGCAACCTGTTGCAGTGCTTCAGCACCTTCATGGTGCAGAACTGGTTCCTCACATCCAATCTAAACCTGCTCTGCTGTCATTTCAAACCATCTCTGTAGGCCTTTGCAGACAGTCCCTCTGCAGCCTTCTTGTATCTCCCTTCAGGTACTGGAAGGTGCTCTTAGGTCAGCCAGAGCCCTCTCGAGCCTTATCTTGGATATCTCCAAGGACTGAGAGATAGTTTGTGAGATCATTTTTGAAATTACACGGAAAAAAAAGCTCAAAACAAAAACAAACAAACAAACAAAATAAAAAAAAAAAAAAACAAACCAACCAACAAACAAGCAAAGAAAAAACCCCACAACAAAGAAAGTCACAATGCTGGCACAAACATCCTCATGTTCATATTCTTAAGGTCATATTAAACTGAAAACCCAGAGACCAACATCAGAAGTCTCTGACAATTTCTTTGAGACAAAGAGGTTGCCAAGGAAGCTTTTCTACACCACCACCCTCACCACCACCACCCTTCCAGATTGTTATGCAAATAGTTAAAATATTGAAATGAATTTAAGGAGTTATACTCTAACACATCAGTCCTGTTATAATTTGGAGACAATGAATAATATATTGCAGACAAAGTGAAGCCAGCTATAGAAGTAAACTAAAATAGGAAAATTACGCCCACCAGGCATTTAAATTTGGGAGCTGAATAAATTAGCCATACATTAAAAGGTTCATATGTTTCAAAGAAAGCATCAAAAAAAAAAAAAAAGAAAAAAAAATTAAAAATAACTGAGAAAATATAAGAAAAAAATTCCAAATATGATCAAAGCTGGTATGGAAACCTATTAAATGGATATCCTTGTTGCAAAAAAATAAATGATATGATACTGCAGTCGCAGAACTCTTCTTTTAGCAGATATTCACACAGAGCCTCTGCTACTTTATGAATTAATTTTAATCTGGTACACTGAAGGGGAAAAAAAATCATTAAAACTAAGATTTTTATCCATTCAAACGTCTATTGAATTTTTTCCCCCAGCTTTTGACCATTAATTGTTTTTAATCAAGTGTGCACTTTTATCTGATAGGCTTCCAAAGCACTTCCAGATATTCTTATATGATTTGGTTCACTGGGGATGTAAATTTTACAAATCTATTCATTAAAAAGCCCTCTCAGAGTATTTGATGAAGACCAAAAAAAAACACTTTAATTCTTCTCTCAGCACACTGCAAAGCCAATTCACCCCAAATTCCTCCAGGCCCCAGGGATACCTTTCTGCACATAGAATTAGAGAATCATAGAACGGTCTGGGTTGGAAGGAACCTCCAAAGCTCATCCAGTCCAACCCCTTCTGCAGTCAGCAGGGACATCCTCCACTAGATCATGTTGCCCAGAGCCCTGTCGAGACTCACCTTGAATATCTCCAGGGATGGAGCCCAAACCACCTCCCCAGGAAACCTGTTCCGGTGTTCCACCACCCTCATAGTAAAGAACTTGTTCCTAATATCCAATCTAAATCTACTCTGTTCTAGTTGAAGCCATTGTCCCTTCATCCTGTCCCTGCAGGCCTTTGGGAACAGTCCCTCTGCAGCCTTCTTGTAGCCTCCTTCAGGTCCTGGCAGGCCGCTCTTAGCTCTGCCTGGAGCCTTCTCTTCTCCAGGCTGCACACCCCCAGCTCCCTCAGCCTGTCCTCACAGCAGAGCTGCTCCAACCCCCTGATTATTTTCATGGCCCTCCTCTGGACCCTCTCCATCAAGTCCATCTCCTTCCTATAGTGAGGGCTCCAGAGCTGTACACAGCACTGCAGGTGAGGTCTCCCCAGAGCAGAGCAAAGTGGCAGTGGCACAGCAGTGTCAAACTTGCACTACAGCCACAAAGTAGCTGAAATGTTACTGTCCTGCCTTTAGACAACATTTTGGTAAACCTTGATGTGTTCCACGTATAAAGACCATGGTAAAGTCGCAACTGATGTAAGAAGGCCAAACCTCTGTTGAAAACCATTAGAGATTCATCAGTACGATGTGCCCCATTCTTTATAACATAATCAATAGGGGCTAAAAGTCATTTGACTAACACTTTGCTTATTGACATATTTAAAGCTATCTGTGCTCAGCTCCTGGTTTTGTGCTCAGCCATGATTTTGGGGATATCACAGAATATTAGAAACATTCAGGTTGGAAAAGACCCTTAGGATCACCAAGGCCAACCCAGATCCCTGCTCTACAAAGCTCACCCCTAAACCATAGCCCCAAGCACCACAGCCAAACCACCTTGAAACACAGCCAGGCTTGGAAATATAGCTCTGAAGTGTAAGTCTTGCTTGCTCATAAGGAATGTGTGAGCAGAATAAGAACATTGCAATGGCCTGTGTTCTTTTTGAGGAAGAACATCTCTGCTGTGAGGACAGGCTGAGGGAGCTGGGGGTGTGCAGCCTGGAGAAGAGAAGACTCTGGGGGAACCTCAGAGCTGCCTTCCAGTACCTACAGGGATCCTGCAAGAAGGCTGCAGAGGGACTTCGCATCAGAGTGGCCAGAGACAGAACAAGAGGGAATGGTTTGAAGCTGAGGCAGAGCAGGGTTAGAGTGGAGCTGAGGAAGAAGTTCTTCAGTAGGAGGGTGCTGAGACTCTGGCACAGGCTGCCTAGGGAGGCTGTGGCTGCCTCCTGCCTGGGGGTGTTGAAGGCCAGGCTGGATGAGGCCTTGAGCAGTTCATTTTTACTGATGAGTGAATTCTGCAAATCATGGAGCTGAACACTCAAAATGCAGAAGCTTGCTTTGCATCTTCTTTTCAGATGAGGAGCCCAAAACTAAAAATAATGCTTTTTATTTGGTTTTTTTTTTGCCTTTTTTTCTTTTTTCCCCTCCTTTATTATTTTTCCCCTTTTTTCTTTTATCTTCCTTTTTTTTTCTTTTTTCTGCCTTTTTTTTTCTTTTTTCTTTATTTTTTCTTCCTTTTTCTTTCTTTTTTTTCCCATTTGTCTTTTTTTTTACCCCATAGAAAAAAAAAAACAAAACAGCTCTGTTTTTTTTTTTCAGGGGAAAAAAAAAACAAGAAAGCAAAACAACTCTGTTTCCCTCCAAATTTCTGTCATTTCTCTCATAGGTGGTTTTCTTTGCTCAAAAGGCAATGATTTTGCCTTTCCCTCCATGCCTTATTTGCAGTGCCATGTGTCAAAATCTTGCAGTCAACTTTGGATTTTATTGCCTATTCAGTACACACGGGAAATACAGCAATTATTTCACCCACAGAGTTAGTGGAGTTTGGTTTAATTATTATTTCTGGTTTTGAAACCTTTTTCTCCAAATAGAAGCCTTCCAAATTTGGCAATATTTTATTTTATTTTATCTTATTTTATTTTATTTTATTTATTCTATTTTATATATTTTAAATTTTGTTTTATTATATTATTTTATTAATTTTTATTTATTTTATTTTTATTATTTTTTATTTTATTTAATTTCATTTTCTTGTATTCTATTTTAATTTTTTTGTGACTTGCAATTAAATCCATCTGATAACAAATGGCCATGAAACCAGCCACTTGGAGAAAATATGGAAGAGTCCTGATTTGCCTTTCTGAATCTATTTTTCACAGTTGCAAAGTCCTGGTCAAACAAATTAAATTACTGCAGCAGTATGTAGCTAATTTTATGTAAATTAAGGTGTTAATGTTCTGAATCCCATTCCTGAACATGGTCTGTTTTCTCTTGCAGCTTTTCTTTTTTTTTTCATTAATGCCACAATGGAAATCTAAAATTTATTTTTTACAAGACTAAGTGCTGCTCCCTGACCTCTAAAAGAATTAAATTTATAGAGAGGTAATAGTCAGCCGACACTTCTCAGTAGCCCACCCAAATAAATCAAGAGCCCTTCCTGCATGCCAACAAAATGGGCTAATGTGATTTCAGGGTTTTTTTGTCAACATCAGATCATCTATGCAAATTTTAGTCATGTTGCTGGGTGCATGATTATTCCCATGTTTTAACCTTTTGGGGGGCAGTCCCCTAGCACAAGCAAAAATTATGCTTTAGGTTACCAAATACAAGATTAGCACAATCCATAGAATCAGAGAATTGTCAGGGTTGGAAGGGACCTCAAGGATCATCCAGTTCCAACCCCCCTGCCATGGGCAGGGACACCTCACACTACAGCAGGTTGCTCACAGCCACATCCAGCCTGGCTGCAAAAACCTCCAGGGATGAGGCTTCCACCACCTCCCTGGGCAACCTGTGCCAGTCTCTCACCACCCTCATGGGGAAGAACTTCTTCCTCACGTCCAGTCTGAATCTCCCCATTTTCAGCTTTATTCCATTCCCCCAGTCCTGTCACTACCTGATAGCCTAAAACATCTCTCCCAAGCTTTCTTGTAGCCCCCTTCAGATATTGGAAGGCCACAAGAAGGTGTCGTTGGAGCCTTCTCTTCTCCAGACTGAACCCCAACTCTCTCAGTCTGTCCTCAGAGGAGGGGAGCTCCAGCCCTCTGCTCATCCTCATGGCCCTTCTCTGGACACCTTCCAGCACCTCCAGATCCTTCCTGGAACAGAGGCTCCAGAACTGGACACAGAGCTCCAGGTGTGGTCTCAGCAGAGTGGAGCAGAGGGGCTGGAGGCTGCTGGCCACACTTCTCTTGCTGCAGCCCAGACTCTGCTTGGCTTTCTGGGCTGCAAGTGCTCACTGTTGGCTCATGTTGAGCTTTTCATCCACCAGTACCTCCAAGTCCTTTTCTTCAAGGCTGCTCTGAAGCAGTCCCTGCCCAGTCTATATCAGTGCTTGGGATTGCCCTGACCCAGCTGCAGGACCTTGCACTTGGTCTTGTTGAACCTCATGAAGTTGGCTTGTGCTCACCTCTCCACCTGTCAAGGTACCTCTGGATGACATCTCTTCCCTCCAGCCTGTCAGCTGCACCACACATCGGTGTCATCAGCAAACTTGATGAGGGTGCAGGGTGCAATTAAAATAGGGAGAATTGGAATCATAGAATCATAGAATATTTTGGGTTGGAAAAGGCCTCTTAGATCATTGAGTTCAACCTTCAGCCCAGCACCAGCTTGGCCACTAAACCACATCCCCAAGTGCCATGTCCAGCTGAGACATTAATCCCAAGATTAATTCAAGTCAAACTTTTAAATGGGGGCAGAACATGAAGCCTAGGTTAAGGAACCTGAGGGATGGGTCTTCAAAGATACTTCTTAACCTTCTTTAGTTGATGATACAGTCATGGATTAGTTTGGGTTGGAAGGGACCTTTAAAGGTCATCCAGTCCAAAACCCCTGCTCAAGCAGAGACACCCTGTGCTTGGGGGTATGGTTTAGGGGGATGAACTATGTGGATTAGGGTTCTGGGTTGGACTTGATGATCCTGAGGGTTTTTGCCAACCTGAATGTTTCTGTGATTCTGTGACCCACAGCAGCTTGTCCATGATCACAGTGGCCAGCTGGGTTTGGAATTTCTCCTGAATAACCACTCCACATCCTGACTTCCTAACAGATGGCCACTGACAAAAGGAATGAGTAGCTAACACCATTTTGTTCACCAGGTTGGAATCAGCCTTATTATTTGACTAGGGAGATTAAAGAGACACAGGAGAGGCAAATCTGAAAACAGGTGGTCAAGACCTCCACTTCCCCCTCCCAGTTTCCTCTCCTTGCCTGTCATCACATCAGATTAGACTGGGAGGGGCTATGCTTCATTTCTTTATTTTTACTTGTTCTTGCAGGCAGGTCCAGATTGGTTCCATGATAATTTTTTGAGATGTTATCCTAAATGATCACCTGCAGTGTTCAAATGAACTTGGTCACGTTCTTCAAACAAGAAATTTTATTGGCTTGAAGAAGCACAGCCTCTGCTGCTGCAGCTTCTCTGTATCTCTCCCTATGCTTTCCCCACTATGCTTTACACAAACAGAATAACCTGTACAGGAAAGGAAGTTTAATGCACACTCCTTGCATCATCACTGTAAAGGATGAAGAGGTGAGAAGAGACACTTGCTTTGGGTGTCTCAAAATCCATTTTCCTTAAAAAAAAAACAAAAGTCCTAGCCCAGTTATTTCAAACACAGTGCTTGCTCCCTCACTTGCCAAGACCTAGGAAAGTTTAGCCACTGGCCTCAGTGAAAAATGTGATGGTTTTGCCTAGCCGAATACCTCTGAGAATCTCATAATATTACACAGTAAATGGTGCAAGTCCTCAGGAAAAAAAAAAAATGTTCTTTCTAAAAGGTCTTAACGTGGGAGTTATATATAAGACTCAAACTGATTTTTCTTCCTAAACAATGTGAGGTTTAAAAACTTAAAATTCAGACTACTACTGTAAAAAGTCTCAATATGAGAGCTATATATGACTCTGATTTTTCTTTCTAAACAACAGGAGTCTTAAAACACTTAAAATCCAGGCTACTACTGTAAAAAGTCTCAATGTGAGAGCTATATATAAGATTCTAATTGATTTTCCTTCCTAAACAATATCGGTCTTAAACCACTTAAAATCCAGACTGCCTAAATCTGGAATCTTGAAGGATTTTTAAGAAAGTGGGAACAAATTTTGACAGTCCAACTTATTTTTGGTTATTTGAGTGTGATTAAGAATGTTATTTCTATCTTACAGCTATGCAGAGGCAAAAAAAAAGCATATATAAAGAATATACAGTTCACTAATTTTCTACAGGGTGCAGATATTTAGAGTCACAGAATTGTCAGGGCTGGAAGGGACCTCAAGGCTCATCCAGTTCCAACCCCCCTGCCATGGGCAGGGACACCTCACACTGCAGCAGGCTGCTCACAGGCATATCCAGCCTGGCCTGGGGAAGAATTTCTTCCTAACATCCAATCTGAATCTACCCATTTCTAGTTTTGCTCTATCCCCCCCAGTCCTATCACTCCCTGACACCTTTAAAAGTCCCTCCCCAGCTTTCTTGGAGCCCCCTTCAGATACTGCAAGGCCACAAGAAGGTCTCCTCGGAGCCTTCTCCTCTCCAGGCTGAACAGCCCCAACTCTCTCAGTCTCTCCTCATAGGAGAGGAGCTCCAGCCCTCTGCTCATCCTCGTGGCCATTCTCTGGACACATTCTGGCATCTCCAGATCCTTCCTGGAACAGAAGCTCCAGAACTGGATGCAAGACTCCAGGTGTGATCTCAGCAGAGTGGAGCAGAGGGGGAGAATCACCTCCTTCACCTTGCTGGCCACACTTCTCTTGCTGCAGCCAGACTCTGGTTGGCTCTCTGGGCTGCAAGTGCACACTGGCAGCAAGGGTGATTAATTTGGGCTTGCTTGCAGATCTATCCTTCCCTTTTATCCAACACAACCTCAGAAAAGAGGTCTTCCATTCTCCCAAACCAATCACTGCATGAAGCCTAGCAGAAACCTTAGAGTGGCTTAAGTCAATATATCCTAACAGCAGCAGTTATGTTCCTGAGCCATCCAGGTTAATGAGTTACCACCACACATCAGCTGAGCCATAGCAGCTGTTTATTCACTCTTTGTTTGTGTCAAACACGAGGTAAAACACATTAGGTTAAACTTTAATGAAAGGAGGTTATGCTAATAATGCACTTTAGATTTGCCAAAGGCTCAGAGTTCACATAGCACATCTTCAAGCACTGGCAACTCGAGCCCTGAATGGAGATTAGAATAGAATCCAGTCCTCCTGACTTCTGGTTGCCTGTTGCAATCATCAAACAGAATTCAGAGTCAGAGATTTCAAGGTGATGTTTATTTGTGCAAGAAAGCATGCTGTCAAAAAGCTGAGTAGCTGTGAGCTTCATTCAATCTGTAATTACAGTGAATAATCACCAGCTTCTCCCTGATATTGTTGCTTTAGAAACTGAGATGTGGGCCTTCATTCACCTTCATTTGTGTCTTGACTTTGAATAAAAATAAACTTCTTCCAAAAGGCAGGGCAGCAGAGCCTTGTGTGGATAATGCACTGGAAAGCAGGTAGCACTTTGCTGCAAGGTGATATCTGAAAAGGAGTGGCTGGAAAGGCAAAATCGAAATTAACTGGAGAGCAGTCAGAAATAAAAGTTCTCACCAGTCCTTCTGAGAAATAAAAGTCAAATGGATTAACTCTGCTCCAGAACTGACAAGAATTCTGGAGGAATCACAGAATTGTCAGGGTTGGAAGGGACCTCAAGGCTCATCCAGTTCCAACCCCCCTGCCATGGCCAGGGACACCTCACACTACAGCAGGTTGCTCACAGCCACATCCAGCCTGGCTGCAAAAACCTCCAGGGATGAGGCTTCCACCACCTCCCTGGGCAACCTGTTCCAGTGTCTCACTACCCTCATGGGGAAGAAATTCTTCCTAACATCCAGTCTGAATCTACCCACATCTAGTTTTGCTCCATTCCCCCCCAGTCCTATCACTCCCTGACACCCTAAAAAATTCCTCCCCAGCTTTCTTGTATCCCCCTTCAGATACTGGAAGTCCACAAGAAGGTCTCCTGGGAGCCTTCTCCTCTCCAGACTGCACAACCCCAACTCTCTCAGTCTGTCTCCACTGGAGAGCAGCTCCAGCCCTCTGCTGAACCTCATGGCCCTTCTCTGGGCACCTTCCAGCACCTCCAGATCTTTCATGTGATAGGGGCTCCAGAACTGGACACAGTACTCCAGGTGGGGTCTCACCAGAGTGGAACAGAGGGAGAGGATCACCTCCTCTGACCTGCTAGCAATGCTTCTCCTAAAGCAACCCAGGAGTTGCATTAGGACCCCGCTGACTTTTTTTTGCTGCTAGTGCTTGTTACTGATTCATGCTCAGCTTGCTGTGCTCCAAGGCCCCTGGTTTCTTCTCTGCAAAGCTGCTTTTAAACTGGTCAGCTCCCAGCATGAACTGGTGTATGGGACTGCAGTAATTTGCAAATCCCTTGGTTGAAATGCATGAGGTTCCCGTCTGCCTACTTCTCCAACTTGTTGAGGCCCCTCTGGATGGCAGTGTACCCCTCTTTCTCTTACTAGCAGGTCAAATCTTCCTCCAGATATTCTTCCTAGTCTGGGATTGCTTACAAGTAATTTAACCCATGGTCTGAAGGGAAACTGAGTGCAGCAAAGGGTGTTCTTGCAATCGAGATTCTCTGGGGGCCACTTCATCCTTTGACACCAGTGATACATATGTGCAGACATGCAATATATTAAATACAGTATAAAGCAATCACGTTTGAGTTTGGGTTTTCATCTAGAGGGGACTATCCAGGCCCTTCTGAACCTGGTATGAATTTAAGAGGGCTGGTGCAGCAGACTGCTGTTTGGTTTGGGGTTTTTTGGGTAGCAATGAGAAAAGCAGTTTATTGTAGATGGTCAAATCTTGACAGCTGAGGTGGTCCTGTCTGCTCTGTAACTCTATTGGACTCTGCCCAGCCAATTTCAAATGAAAAGAGCTATGTCTCAGCATTCTTGTTCAGTATGTCTCTTCTCCACAGTGCCTTATTATTATTACAATTTAATGTAGTAGCAACTAACAGGCAGAGTCAGGTTATACTGCAGTGTGCTAAACAAACATAATAAATGACATGACAGTCCCTGCCACAATGCATGGACTTCACTCTGACAGGCCAGGACCCAGTGAAGGAAAAAGAAATGATCTATTCTGACAAGATTCTGAAGGTATTTAAACCAGATGGGAAACCCCAGACACTGTATGAATGTCCTCCTTAACCATCTTGGATCGACATGAGGGAACTTATTTCATGCAGATTGCTGTACAGAGCTGGACCAACAATGCAGATTTCCATACCAAAGCCTCATGGACAAGGATGTAGATCCACACACTATGAGGCAGTGCAAACACTTACTCTTGGAGTGTTTTCCTTGCCTCATTTTGTGCTTTCCAAGGCTCTTCCTGAAGTTCACAGCTAAACTGCCTGTGCTGTCCACTTTCAAAGTCTGCCTAATGGCAAACAGATGTGACCTGGGCATGCCAAGCTTTTCCTTGCCTTTAGAAAACAGATACAGGAATTATGGCTGCATAAAGCAAAGGCCACACTCTGGCATGGAAGCAGACAGTCCTTTCCTGGCCTGCTGAAAAAATAAGCACATTTCAGACTGCTACAGGCTTTAGGCTGTGATTGACCTTTTCTAATACCTAGTATCAAAATTAACTCATTCACATAAAAACATTTTTAGTTAGTGTGCACATCTTACACCAGGGTGTTCCTTCTTGCTATCAGGACACAAAAACCCCGGCCTTAAACCAGTAACCAAGCCTTGCCCTGAATTCCTTCACATTCCCTTGCTCATGTTCTGTGTGAGGTATCCAGCTGGTCACAAATGGACTTTGTGGCCTTAAAATGTGGGAAATTGTCTGTAACTGCTATAAAAGCAAAGTGAATTATCTGTAACTACTATAAATGTAAAGAGCTCCTGTTCCTATTTGTTAACATGAGGGAAAATGTGTGTCTTTACACTGATGCATTTGGCAAGTAAATATCAACATCACACAACATCATATGCATTAACATTATGGAAGACCAAGAGTCTTTGATACATTTGCCTGCTTGGATTCTGAAACAAAGAATCGCCATTAGGAACAGGAGTATAGAAGTGGAAAGGAAAAAAAAAAAAAGAAAGAAAGGAAAAAACCAAAACATTTTTGCATAATGAATTCTCTAGATTCTGATATTGTTCAGTGAAGTAGCAGAGAACTGCAGGATGGAGATTTCAAGAAGAAACTAAGCTAATTCGTGACAACAGCTAAGTAATAAAAGAAAGGTGTGTGGAAAACATGGTAAAGCTGTGTTTCAAAGGAGTGAGACTACAGGGCAGGGTAGTGTTCTGCATTTACTGGGATCCTGGATATGGTGGCAGGTACCAGGGTGAAAAAAAAGCTCCATTAGCCTCATCAGTTATATTAACCTTGCACAGGGTAGTGTGTGCACTCAGGCTCTGATGGAAATAGGTACAGTTCTGTAAAAAAGGAGGCAGTCGGCTCCATATTTTTTCATAGATTCATAGAATACTAGGTTGGAAGGCAGAAACATTCAGGTTGGAAAAGACCCTCAGGATCACCAAGGCCAACCCAGAACCCTGCTCTACAAAGTTCACCCCTAAACCATAGCCCCAAGCACCACATCCAAACCATCTTTAAATACATCCAGGCTTGGGGACTCAACCACCTCCCTGGGCAGCACATTCCAATGCCTGACCACTCTTGCTGGGAAAAATTTCTTCCTAATGTCCAGTCTGAACCTACCCAGTCACAGTTTGAGGCACTGGGTCCAGTTCTGCAGTCACTGTTACAAGAAGGATCTGGAGGTGCTGGAAGGTGTCCAGAGAAGGACCAGGAGGATGAGCAGAGGGCTGGAGATGCTCTGCTCTGGAGATAGACTAAGAAAGTTTGGGGTTGTGCAGTCTGGAGAGGAGAAGGCTCCCAGGAGACCTTCTTGTGGCCTTCCAGTATCTGAAGGGAGCTACAAGAAAGCTGGGGAGGTACTTTTTAGGGTGTCAGGTAGGGATAGGATTACGGGGAGGAAGCAAAACAAAAATGGGGAGATTCAGATTGGATGTTAGGAAGAAATTCTTCCCCGTGAGGGTGGTGAGAGACTGGCACAGGTTGCCCAGGGAGGTGGTGGAAGCCTCATCCCTGGAAGTTTTTGCAGCCAGGCTGGATGTGGCTGTGAGCAACCAGTGTGAGGTGTCCCTGCCCATAGCAGGGGAGTTGGAATTGGATGATCCTTGAGGTCCCTTCCCACCCTGACAATTCTGTGATTCTCTGAGTTTATTCCAGTGTCTAATCTTTTGAATGGTGAAAAAGTTTTTTGTGGCATCCAGCCCAAATCTCCCCCATAGCAACTTGTCCTCATTACCCCTTGTCTTTCCTTCCTGTGCAAGACATCCCCCCAGTGAGACCAGCTCCATACATTTTTAATTGTTCATAGCAGTTGCAATGGGTTATAAACCTTAGATTTAGTACAAACCTTAAGGGTCACCAATATTACTGAAAACCAAAGTTAAGCTTTCACAGATGAGAAATGCCTTAAGAACAGCAGCAGTGGCATTTATCCCACCAGATGAATTTTTGTCCTATGGTTGCAAAATGAATCTTTTTTTTTTTTTCTTTTTTAAATGGGTAAAGGGAAGGGACAGTCAGCCTGAGATTTACACCTGATTTGTGTTATAGTAATCTTTGAAATTAAGAAGTGTATCCTTGCATTTCATTAAATTCTGGCTAATGAGATAACTGTCTTCCCAAGGAGGGAGTGATGGAGTACTCATGCCATAAAGCATAAATTAATGCTGCAAGGTTAAACACTGGAACTAACTCATGTTTCAACAAAAGCCCCTACCAGCAGTTAAATTAACTGACATAAATACCATAAAATCTGTCTTTATTTTAGTCTCAGATGATGCTTCTTTTTACACCCCTGCTTTCAGTTTGTATAACTCATTTTTTGCACATCATTGCATGCATCATTTGCTGTTTAAAGAATCAGCTACAACTGAGGGGAAAAAAAAAAAGGATTTAAGGAATCAAGTACTCAGGAAAAAAACCTGTAGGTATGAGGAATACCCCTATCATACTCTATTTTGCCAGGACTCTTGAAGGAAAACCCCACAATAGACAAGCACAGTTCAAAGAAACAGTTAATTATGTTGAGAATAGACCAAAGAAATCTACTTTCTTTTTTTTTTTTTTTTCTTTTCCCAAGGTTGTTTTTTTTTTCTTTGATAGACAGAGAAAAATAATAATAATAATAAAAAAAAAAAGCTAAGGAAAAACCTGTGGTGATAATAGGTTTGATATATATTCTGGCAAAAATTATATCACATTAATGAGGTGGCTTAAAGGGCTCATGCATTTTGTAGGAGGCATTTCAATGTATTAGTATAATTAGCAGTGATGAGAAAACTGTTTGGAACTGAATTACCTCTCACGAGTTCATTTGAGCTATATGAAATTACACCATGCAAGAAGGAAAATTATGGAGCCATCCAGAGAGAGTTCATGCCTGATTTGATCATAGCCACTAATTGGATGATCATTTTCCTAAAGCTTTTCAAATGGTTGACAGTTTCTGCCTCTCATTTTTTTTAATGGACTGGCTCTTTATTTCTTGCACTAAGCAACCAAACATACATTTGTGCAAGATTTTGGTGTTGCTACAGGGACCTACAGGTGTAATTGTCACAATCTGAGCAACCTTTGTCCCCTAATTAGCTGCTTTTTGGGGACCCCTGATGAGAGTCGCTGTTTTTGTTAACAATCTTAGAGAATACCTGATGAGTAAGACTCTCCAAAGTCTGATGCATGTCAGCAGACACCATATGACAGCAATTTAATGAAGTTAAAAACTGCCCTGATTCGGATGGCTGGAGCAGCATCTGTGTTGCATAGCTTTTGCATCCTGTTTGTCTATTGTTTTTTTTCTTTTTCTTACTATTTCTTCCTTTTTTCCTTTTTTCTTTTTTCTTTTTTTCTTCTTCCCTTTTTCTTTCTTTTTTCTTTTTTTCTTTCTAACATGAATTGGGTGTTCTGTTGAAGGATAACAGAAAGGTGAAGGATACAGGAAGGGAAGCTTATTAATGAAAAGACTTTATGAGCCCTCTCTCTGTCCTTCCTAATATCCAGTAACACTGAGCAAATTGAAATGGTGCTAACCTGCTTCAGATATTTTAAATGAGATGCCTAATGTATAAAATACTTGATAGGGGACTTGTTAAGCATTTAACTCAGATTTCTTCTAGGTTTGTTTTTTTTTTTTTACTGATAGTCTTAGGAGTTTTTCTGTTGAGGGGGGATTTATTATTATTATTAATTATATTTTTATCATTATTGGTTTATCACTATTGTTTTATTATTACTGTTTTATTATCACTATTATTATATTTTATCATCACCATTATTATATTTTCATCATTATTATATTTTATCATTATTATTGTTATATTATTCTTGTATTGTTATGTTATTATTAATATTATATTATCATCATTATCATATTTTTATCATTACTATTGTTTTACTATACTTTTATCATCGTCATTATTATATTTTTATCATCATCATTATTACATTTTTATCATTATTATTACATTTTATCATTATTATTGCTTTATTATTATTGTATTGTTAATATTATTATTATATTTTTATCATAATTATTATATTTTTATCATTATTATTGTTTTATTATTATTCTTTTACTATATTTTATCATTATTATTATATTTTTATCATCACTGTTATTATATTTTTATCATTATTATATTTTATCATTATTCTTGTTATATTATTATTATTGTATTATTGTACAATAATACAATATTGTGTATTATTATATTCTTATCATTATTATATTCTTATCATTATTATTATATTTTTATCATTATTACTATATTATTATTATATTATTATTATTGTTATATTATATTATTCTGATTATTGTTATTATCATCATCATCATTATCTTTTCCCTTTCTTTAATACAAACCTCAAACTTGAACACAGAAGATTTCAGCTCACCATGAGGAGAAACTTCTTTCCAGTGAGGGTGACAGCACTGGAACAGGCTGCCCAGGGGGATTGTGGAGTTTCCTCCTCTGGAGACTTTCCAAACCCTCCGGGATGCATTCCTGTGCAGATCCTGCTCTGTCAGGGGGGTTGGACCTGATGATCTCTTGAGGCCCCTTCCAACCTCTGATATCCTGTGAGACTCTGATTTTTCCCAGTAAGATTTAGACTTAGTGCCATCCCAAGTGTAAATTACTACTTCAAAACAGTACTTTCCACAAATAATACATCTGGCTTGCAAAGTCAGGAAAGAAAACATGAAAAAAAAATAAAAAGGAGGGCTTTCCAGTTTCTTCAAAGGACAAAACCAGAGCAGCAAGCTTCAGAATAATTTAGCTCAATGGTAAGGTAGAATTCAACGTGGATAACCCTTCTGAAGTACACAGGATCACACAGAGAGTTTGTGTGGACCACTTTTGGAAATTCTTTTTCTTGCAGCTTCTTGTAGGTGCAGATGCTCATTCTGACTTCTCTATTGTGGTGGGTTGAAATCATCCCCCACCCCCAACTAATTTGAGAGAACTACCCCCCAGAATAAAATTACCAGACCAGCTCAGTTTGGGATGGAAGCAGATGAAGCTCTATTTACAAGCCAACTAAAACCTAGAAATATTTTCATATTGTAAGAGATATGTACAAAATATGCAACATTTACATACATTTACAATTTGTAGACAACACAAGGACCCCTCCATGGACAAAACCAGGGTGGGGTACCAATAGTTGTCCCCTCTCCACACCCTTCCCTGCTGTACAAGGGAAAAGAGAGAAGAACAGAGAGCAGCCACAATAAGAATGCAGCCAAGGTCAGCAACAGCCAAGCAAAAGCTACCAGCTGGTATCAGCTGAAGCAAAGAAGCTGAGAAAGAGACAGAATTTATGTTAGTTATAGGATTATTTAGACCTTATCATTATTTTCCCTTTACATCCAATGGTAACTTATTTACATTCTATCACTTTCTACTCGAGATCTGTGGAAAATTTCCCAGGCATCAGCCTAAAACTGCCACATCTGTTCATAAGCCTTGTAGTAATCCCTTGTAGAGAGAACCCTAGCATTTATCTGGATGCTATTAGTAGATAAATACAGTTTGAAGCAAAAATGTTGCAATCACTGAGACTATTACATTCTCACAGAGCTCTCATGTTCTAGTAGACTTTATGGAAATATACCCAAAAAATGCTCTTTATAACTTCTAAGGCTCTAAACTTTCTTACATTGACTGAATGTAAGCAATATCTCTATGGTTCATAAATGTCCCTTAACTATTTACAGAATCATAGAATTAGCAGGGTGGGAAGGAATCTCAAGGCTCATCCAGTTCCAACCCCCCTGCCATGGGCAGGGACACCTCACACTACAGCAGGTTGCTCACAGCCACATCCAGCCTGGCTGCAAAAACCTCCAGGGATGAGGCTTCCACCACCTCCCTGGGCAACCTCTGCCAGTCTCTCACCACCCTCATGGGGAAGAATTTCTTCCTAATATCCAATCTGAATCTCCCCATTTCTAGTTTTGCTCCATTCCCCCCAGTCCTATCACTCCCTGACACCCTAAAAAGTCCCTCCCCAGCTTTCTTGGAGCCCCCTTCAGATCCTGGAAGTCCACAAGAAGGTCTCCTGGGAACCTTCTCCTCTCCAGACTGCACAACCCCAACTCTCTCAGTCTGTCTCCAGAGCAGAGCAGCTCCAGCCCTCTGCTCATCCTCGTTGGCCTTCTCTGGACACCTTCCAGCACCTTCAGATCCTTCCTGGAACAGAGGCTCCAGAACTGGACACAGAGCTCCAGGTGTGGTCTCAGCAGAGTGGAGCAGGGAGGGAGAATCCCCTCCCTGCCCTGCTGGCCACACTTCTCTTGCTGCAGCCCAGGCTCTGCTTGGCTCTCTGGGCTGCAAGTGCTCACTGCTGGCTCCTGTTGAGCTTCTCATCCCCCAGCACCCCCAAGGCCTTTTGTTCCCCTGTCTCACCACCCTCATGGGGAAGAATTTCTTCCTGATATCCAGCTGGAATCTACCCATTTCTAATTTTGTTCCACACGTGGCAGGAGTCTGGTTAGCAGGTCACAGACTGCAATCCTGCAAAAGTCTAGGGGAGATTTAGCACTGATTCAACACACATAGAACATAGATGGCCAGATGTATGTTTGAAGAAGGCATAAATTATTCACATGCTCTCACAGTGAGCAGAACATCTGGGCAGTGTAAGTGAAAGACTTACAGCACAGCCTTTTACATCTACAACAATCAATAGAGGGAACTGACAAAAGTTAAACGTACAGGAAAGTGTTATGAGGTTGCTGAGGTCAAAGCTAGTCTAGAGCCTTCGTTTCCAAATTAAATCAGGCTCTTAAAGGACAGATGTCAATGGTAATAATATCCTAAGAATGGTCATTTAAGTAACTTTCTAGCAGGTGTTATCAATGTGAAGTCAAATTATCCTCAGTGATAAGAGATTATGTTTTTTAACTGCAGGCTCATAGCAGGCTGGGCAGTTTTTCTCCATTATGCAGCAATGAATCAGACAATATGAAGATCATGGAGTCTTACAGAAACTTGGCAACATGATACAATAGCTCCAAAAAGCCACTTACAGATTATTTCCACACGACAACCCACCCCTCCTTCCCTCACCCCCTCCCCCATAGATGTTCATAAAGCTTCACTGCAGTTCAGTTGGGTTTGTTTCACACATTGCATGTCTTTTTGCACAGGAAACTTGCAGCTTCCTGAGGGTGTGGAAGAGTGTTGCTTTATTCTATGCAAGAAGAAAAAAAAAATCAGCTGAATCAAACAGAATTTTGTAGCTAAGGTTCTTTCCAGATGGGAGAGGTTTATATGGTAAGCGAAGCAAATGAAAGCTCTGTAATGGATGTTTATTTCATTAAGAAGTTAAAACTGGCTTCAGTTTGGTCCTAGCTGTATTGGTATAAACTCAGGTTCTGTAAGACATTACTGCAGCTTCTGTTGTGGTAATATAAGAATTCTGAAAATCATACAATCATAAAATCATAGAATGGCTCAGGTTGGAAGGCACCTTAGAAATCATCTACTCCAACCTCCCCACCATGCCCAGGGACACCTCTCAACTAGACTCAGCTGCTCAAGGCTTCATCCAACCTGCCCTTGAACACCCCCAGGGAGGAGGAAGCCACAGCCTCCCTGGGCAGCCTGTGCCAGAGTCTCAGCACCCTCCTACTGAAGAACTTCTTCCTCAGCTCCACTCTAACCCTGCTCTGCCTCAGCTTCATACCATTCCCCCTTGGCCTGTCTCTAGACACCCTGATGAGAAGTCCCTCTGCAGCCTTCCTGCAGGATCCCTTCAGCTATTGGCAGGCAGCTCTGAGGTCCCCCCAGAGTCTTCTCTTCTCCAGGCTGCACACCCCCAGCTCCCTCAGCCTGTCCTCACAGCAGAGCTGCTCCAGCCCTGGGATCATCTTTGTGGCCTCCTCTGGACTCTCTCCAGCATCTCTGTGTCCTTCTCATGCTGGGGACAGCAGAACTGGAGGCAGGATTGGAGGTGAGGTCTGAGCAGAGCAGAGTCAAGGGGCAGAATCCCCTCTCCTGCCCTGCTGCCCACACTCTCTGGCTGCAGCCCAGCACACAGCTGCCTGCTGGGCTGCATGAGGGCACTGCTGGCTCCTGGGGAGCTGCTCAGCAACCAGCACCCCCAAGGCTCTTTCTTCAGGGCTACTCCCAACCCACTCTGCACCCAGCCTGGATTTGTGCCTGGGATCAGTCCAACCCAGATGCAGGACAAAGCAAGTTTTGCTCACCAGTCTCATTCTGGATGTCTTCCCTGTTTTACTGTTTTTACCAGAAATGCAACTTGTATCATTGTTGTCATCACAGCTTTAAGGAATGCAGAACCTAATAGGAATGAGCTGGTAAATGCCCCTCAGAACCAACCCCTCAGACTTCAAGTAATTTTATTTATGGGAGATCTTTAAATAAACCAAAGAAAATAGCATCCTGCTCCCTGGGAATATCTTTCTTTTACTGAGAAAATTATTTGCCTTTTTTTTTTGTTGTTGTTGTTAATCATCCTATTTAATGGGGGTTGGAGGGTAGAACAGATTCCTGGAAGTCAGCAGTAACTCAAAGAAATATTCCTGAGAAAGACTTCAAGAAATTCCCTAAGCAGCCTGACCCAGGATATTAATCCTGAAGGCTTTAGCACAGCCACCACTTTCACCACCAGCGGAGAGAGCTACACTTCCAGATGTTGATGCTGGAAAAAATGTGTTCCCAAGACTCAGTATCTGCTTCCTGAAATCAACTAAGTCTTCTGTGAATTGATAAGAATATTCAGCAAAAGAAAGCAAAGAGGAATATTACTTTTTATCCAAGAACTTTCCCCCCACCTCCCAATCCTAGTGTTTATACAGCTTCCTTTCCACGACAGCATTCAATTCCACAAAAGGAATGCAAAAGGATTCCCAAATTTGCAAAGGATGTCAGCTATGAGGCATTAAAACACAGGGCTGCAAATCAGGCCAACAAGTGTCAAAGATATTGATGCATAATTAGCAGCTGCTTTTTGCAACTCAAAGAGCTGCCATTGCAAGCTCTGAATTCCTGACTATATATGGGGTATTTTACTAAAGGAATATTCTTTCCCTCTTCAAGGTTAGGCACTGTAAAACCTCATTGAAGTGAAGAGCTGGGTGCTATGGGTGTGTTCATTTTCCAGCCAGGGAATTTCTTAGATAGGTGTTACCTGTTCCTAGCCACTGGTCCATTTCGTATACCAGGCATTGACTGGTTTTCTAAATAGAGTCACAGAATGGCTTGGCTTGGAAGGCACCTCCTAAGGTCATCTAGTCCAAGCCCCCAATAGTCAGCATGGATGTCCTCCACTAGATCAGGTTGCTCAGAGCCCTTTCAAGCTTCACTTTGAATAGCTCCCAACTATCTCCCCAGGCAACCTGTTCCAATGTTCTACCACCTGCATAGCAGAGAACTTGTTCCTAACATCCAACCTAAATCTACTCTGCTCTCATCTCAAACCATTGCCCCTTGTCCTGTCCCTGCAGGCCTTTGCAAACAGTCCCTCTGCAGCCTTCTTGCAGCCCCCTTCAGGTACTGGCAGGCTGCTCTTAGGTTTCCCTGGAGCCTTCTCTTCTCCAGGCTGAACACCCCCAGCTCCCTCAGCCTGTCCTCATAGCAGAGCTGCTCCAACCCCCTGATCATTTTCATTGCCCTCCTCTGGACCCTCTCCATCACTTCCATGTCCTCCCTATATTGAGGGCTCCAGACCTGGACTCAGTACTCCAGGTGAGGTCTCCCCAGAGCAGAGCAAAGTGGCAGAATCACCTCTCTGGCTCTGCTGGCAGTGCTGCTTTGGATGCAGCCCAAGCTGCCATTGGCCTTCTGTGCTGCAAGCTCACACTGCCTGCTCCTGGCCAGCTTCTCATCCATCAACTCCCCCAAGTCCTTTTCCTCAGGGTTGCTTTCTATCACCTCATCCCCCAGTCTGTATATTGATAGTGAGGATTGTTCTAACCCAGGTGCAGAACCCTGCACTTGTTGAACTTCATGAGGTTTACCTGGGGCCATCTCTGAGGGGGAATGTTGTCATGCAGCTGAAAGAGAGCTACCAGTTCACACTGCCTGCTCCTGTCCAGCTTTTCATCCATCAGCACCCCCAAAATGCATATACATATTTTATACATAGAAAATGGTGTTCACATGTTCTCTAGAACTCCTTCTGGGTCCTTCTTTTTTTAATTCAGTTCACAGAATCATAAAATCACCAAAAGACCTTTAAGGTTAAGTAAAGTCCAACCATAACTCAACTGCCATGGTCACAAAACCATATCCTGAAGCACCACATCTGCAGCTTCTTGGACACCTCCAGGGATGGTGACTCCACCACCTCCCTGGACAGCCTCTTCCAACTCCTCACCACTCTCTCACTGAAGAAGCTTTTCCTAATGTCCAACCTAAACCTCCCCTGGCAGAACTCCAACCCATTCATCTCATCCTATCACTGGTTACTTGGGAGAAGAGACCAACCCCAGCCTCACTCCAACCTCCTTTCAGGGAGTTGTAGAGAGCAATGAGGTCTGCCCTTAGCTTTCTGTTCTCCAGACTGACCAACCCCAGCTCTCTCAGCTGCCCATCGTATGATGCCCTCCAAACCCCTCCCCAGCCTCTTTGTTCTTCTCTGGACACCCTCCAACACCTCAATGTCTTTCCTGTCCTGTGGTGCCCAGAACTGAGCCCAGCACTCAAGCTGTGGCCTCACCAGGGCTGAGTACAGTGACCTGATCACTTCAGCAGCCCTGCTGGACACACTGGGTTTGATCCAGGCCATGATGCTCTTGGCCTTCTTGGCTACCTGGGCACACTGCTGGCTGATGTTTATATGTGTGCCTTGCCCTTTGCTCCCCAAGCATAACCACATCTGCCCTGTGGGATGTTTGTTTTAAAATGTGAATATGCAGTGAGGTATTGTTGAGTCCCCATTTTTCTGTCCATTTATGATGTTCAATGTATTCACTGTGCAGTGCTACACCACAACATTTTAATGGCTTTGCCTTTTGCCTAATAACTTTTATTCTCCAAGTAGCTTCTGGTAATATGTATCTCTCCTCTTCTGAAAGCTGCAAAATAAAAAGGTCTACTGCCAATGTAACAGAAAACAACGACACTGCATTGCCAAGCTTGGTTTAGAGCTCTTCTTCCTTTTTGATAGAACACTGTTGGGCACAGTATCAATGAAATGATCTGATTGTGCATGCAAATCAGATTGCCTTTAAACTTCAGACAAGGTTGCACTCATTGCTCTGTCAATTCAAAGGCTCCTCCTGGTATCACAGAGGAAAACAGGTAGTGGCAGTTCCATTAAGGATTGTGAATGTGTGGTCTGACAGTGCATTGTTAAATGCAGATGCCCTGCTTGCAACTTCTCTGTGTTTCTCTACTTTGGCACTGCAGGGGGGCAATAACTTTGCTATCTTCTGTTTTAAAAAAAAAATAATGTATTTAGGTATTCAAAAGCACCTAATATGGTATTAGGTGTTCAAAAAAGGATTGGACGTGGCACTTGGAGCCATGGGTTAGTTGTCAGGAGGTGTTAGGTATTAGGTAATAGGTTGGACTTGATGATCTCTCAGGTCTTTTCCAACCTGGTTGATTCTGTATAATATCTGTGTTGCTTATAACAATTTCTAAAAACAATACTGGGATTTCTTTGAACCATTTTAAGGCTTTGGGGTTGTTTTTGGTTTGTTGTTTTTGTTTTTTTTTTTTTTTTTTGAGGGGAAAAAAGTGTTTTCAATTTATGTTCACACTGAAATGTTATTGTCATTCAAAAAACCTCTGGCATTGAACTGGATGAAGAAGCTTCTGGTTTTCCTTCCCAGATTCATCTCCATAACACCACAATGGGCATTCCTTAAGTCTGGCCACAGCTTCCACTTTGGACATTCCACCAACTAACACTCAATTTCCACTCAACATTACCTCATTACATGAAGCAAAGAAGATTTACAAAATTAAGCATTTTAATGTATTTTTAGTCTTGTAGGCAACCATGTGTGTTTAAATTCCGTTTCATTTTTTTATTCTAGGAATATATCTTTGAATCACAGAATGTTAGGGGTTTGAAGGGAACTCCAAAGTTCATCCAGTCCAAACCCCATCCCAGAGCAGGGTCACCTAGGGTAGGTCACTCAGCAATGCATCCAGGCAGGTTAGGAATGTCTCCAGTGAAGGAGGGACATTTGTCTCTTTGCTGATGTGATGCATCCTATTTTCACTTGATTTGTTCCACCAGCCTCTAGAATACCTGCCTGGCTGAATATTTTTTTTTTTTTGTACAAGTCTGGGGCAGTATCTAAACCAGTCTTTCAATATTTGCCCTGAAAGACAGGAGCTTCCAGGTGTGTTCTCCAAGAGCTGGGGTTGTTTAGCCTGGAGAAGAGAAGGCTCAGGGGAGACCTTGTTGCTGTCTACAATTACTTGAAGGGAGGTTGTAGACAGCAAGGGGGTTGGTTTCTTCTCCCAGGCAACTAGCAGCAGAACAAGAGGACACAGTCTCAAGTTGTGCCAGGGGAGGTATAGGCTGGATGTTAGGAGGAAGTTCTTCACAGAAAGAGAGGCATTGGAATGGGCTGCCTGGGGAGGTGGTGGAGTCACTGTCCCTGGAAGTGTTTAAAAAGAGACTGGATGAGGCACTTAGTGCCATGGGTTAGTTGATTAGATGGTGTTGGGGCATAGGTTGGACTTGATGATCTCAAAGGTCTTTTCCAACCTGGTTAATTCTGGGATTAACATCCCTGGTTTAGACTTCCCTTGACTCATTACTCTGTCTCCTTTCAGAGAACGGAGTTTTCCATTCAGTCCCTAAACAGATCCTCAGCAATTCTTTCCATGAAATACCCATACCCATACACATCTAGGTACAAAACACCCCCAACTTTACAGCCTTTAAACTCACCACTGTATTTACTAAGGTAATTCACTATTTTTTTGCTCTTTCATAGTGAAACAAGGACCTTTGTTCAACCCAAAACATCCTCATGAATGGAATTTGAGCAGCACAGCAAAGACTTTCCTCTTTCTTTTGCACAGCAATAGTAGCAGGACTTTTTTTTTTTTCTTTCAGTCCCTCCACTTGGAAAAGACACTGTTACCTAATGAGAGGGCACCAACAAGAATTCCACATCCCTACTGCTATCTGAAATCTGCCAAGATTGCAAGATTGGCTTGCTGCTTCGCTATATTTTTCTCTGCCAGAATTTCCCTGATTCTTTTCCCAATTCTTCATGAACCTATGGTGAGAACAAATGCAGAAAAAGCAGCATAAGGAAGACTCTTCAGCCTTGCTAAGATTTGGCTTAATTATTATGAGTTTTCTTTTTTTTTCCTTATTTCTTATTTTTTCCATTCACCCTCCTGCTCCTTCTGCCCAAAAGTACAAGTTTTGGGGTTTGAATATCTGCCTTTGAAAAAAAATATTTCAGATCAGTTTCAAGCTCCTCATAAGAGCTGTAAGAATTTGAAACTCTCTTTCTTCTTTTTTTTTTTTTTTTTGTTTCTTGAACTGAAAAATTCACTTCTTCAGGCCACTCTTCAGGCTTAAGTAATGCTCTCCACAGTGTAGCTCAGCTGCAGTAACTGTAGAGACTGTGGTGTTAGCAGAACTCTGACATTTTACCATGCTAATACTTCAAATTTGCATTTTAGCAGTGCTGAAAATCCAGGGTCTGCCTCTAGACTGGGACCAAGTCCAAGGGTGCTGTTAAAGGCACACCACATTTTTAGACAGGAGGAGTTTTGTATAACCCTCACCCTCTGTGATGTTACCTGCAGAGAAAGGCACAATAACAAAATAAACTCCCAGGCACTTTTACAAAGGTAATGTTCCCAGTATCGAAGACCTGTTAGTTTTTCATTTCAGAGAAAACATTTTTAATCACTAGAAAGACAAGCAAAAGCCAGGGGAGCAGAAAAGCAGCAGAGCCCCCCAGAGACATCTAAATGACAGGGAGATAAAGTATGGCTTGCAATGAATACTCTCAGCTCACTTGGAAGACAAGGGCCACACACTCAACCTTTGTAAATCAGCATAATTCAGATGAAGTCAATGGTGCTACAACCATTTGTACCAGCTCCACTTGTAGCTCAAGATCCATTCCCCAATTTGTTTATCATACACAGAATAAAAACCTCCTAATGTGCATTGGTAACAGGAGGTAAAATCAATAGCCACTGTGACACCAACTACACACAAACACTGATAATGCAATATATTTCTTTTTTTCTTTTTTTTTCTCTGCCTGGAAGCACTTAAGTGAAAAAAAAAAATAAAAAAGGAAAGCACTTAAGAATATTAATCATTTGTGGACCATTTCATTACACCACAAATGTTCTGGTGAAGTGACGTGTGAGGAGCTCGAAACTATTGCACATTACACAATGATTTACCATAACTGGGTTCAGATTCTGTTTCATCACTCCCTGCTTTCATAAGCATACGTTTTTTTAAAAAGGCTTACCATGTTTGATTTGTATTTAAAAGGGGAAAAAAAAATCAAAACAAAGCATATGTCTCATTGTGTTTGCGTGTCGACAGAACTCTCACAGCAGAAAGATCTGTGCCCAGTGTTTACAGGATGGTGTCACATGCTACTTTAACTTACATCATGTGCCTTCAGCTGCCAGAATCAGTCCTTTTTAGCTAGGTGCCACTGCCACAGAAGCAGAACAAAAGGAGCTTCAGCTGTGGCTCAGGCTGACATATTCCACAACCAGTCAGAACTCCAGCAGCATGGGTGCCATTCTTATCTGAAATGTAGGCCACGTGTCCAGTAGGAATATTTTATCCTCTAAAACTTAATCATAGAATTGTTAGGCTTGGAAAGGACCTCAAGGATCAGCCAGTTCCAAGCCCCCTGCCATGGGCAGGGACACCTCACACTAGAAGTTGCCCAGAACCACATCCAGCCTGGCCTTAAAACCCTCCAGAGATGAGGCTTCCTCTACCTCCCTGGGCAACCTGTGCCAGTGTCTCACTACCCTCATGGGGAAGAATTTCTTCCTAACATCCCATCTGAATCTACCCATTTCTAGTTTTGTTCCATTGGCCCCCAGTCCTGACACCCTTGGTATTCTGACACCCTGACACCATTGATATTCTGGTTTCAGCCATCCTCCTGACAACAATGGTGAGAACACCTAATCTTTCAAATATCAAACCACATTTCAAGCACAGCTATTACTGTTAAAGCTCTTTTTTTTTTTTTTTTAATTCTGGAAGAGGCAAAGCAGAAATCTATGTGTCCACATGTTGAGGGTTAAGTGACAGATGCTATTAACCCTTCTTCCTTTCCAAAGGGAAGAGAAAAGGAGTAAGGGAGAGAGATTTATGGATTGGAAAAAGAAAAACAAAAGCCTAACAACTTTAATTAAAAGAAGAAGAAGAGGAAGAAAAAGAAGGAGGAGAAGAAGAAGGGAAGAAGGAGAAGAAGGAGAAGAAGAAGAAGAAGAAGAAGGAGGAGAAGAAGAAGGAGGAGAAGAAGAAGGGAAGAAGGAGAAGAAGGAGAAGAAGGAGAAGAAGGAGAAGAAGAAGGAGAAGAAAAAGAACAACCACCACCACAACAAGAGCAAGAAGAACAATAACAAGAAGAAGAATAAATATTCAAACCCACTATTGAACCAACTGCTGCTCTGGTGATAATTATGTCACTGTCACTGCTGATGCTGTGGGCAGCACTGGAGAAGTCCCAAAGTCAAATGGGAACCATTCAGAAGCTGTAACTTCATCCAGGAAGTCAGGGACTGTGCCTGAAGGAAGAATTGACAGTGTCCTCCTCAGTCACCAACCACTGAAGAAGAGAGCTTGACCCTCATGATCCCTCAGCTTTAAACTTAATATGAACTATGGCATAGAATACCTTGTTGGTCACTTTAGGGTCATCTGTCCTGTAAGCTCAGCCCTGCAGCTGTAGTCTGTCACTCTGCATCCCCAGTGCAGCACACAAGGTTTAACAGTGTTTTACCTTTGGTGTTAAAAATCAACATGCCTGGTCTATATGTGCCGTTCCACCACCACTGCTAACAGAGGGATGAAAATCAGTAACAGAAGTGTAATTAATCTGAAATTTAAAAGCCACCTGTAGAAGGAGTAGGATTTTGCTCTAAGGCAGACTGAAAGAGTTGGGGCTGTCCAGTCTGGAAAGAGAAGGCTTCCAGGAGACCTTCTTGTGACCTTCCAGTATCTGAAGGAGGCTACAAGAAAACTGGGAAGGGACTTTTTAGGGTGTCAGGGAGTGATAGGACTGGAGGGGAATGGCACAAAACTAGAAATGGGGAGATTCAGATTGGATGTTAGGAAGAAATTCTTCCCCATGAGGGTAGTGAGACACTGGAACAGGTTGCCAGGGAGGTGGTGGAAGCCTCAGTCCTGGAAGTTTTTGCAGCCAGGCTGGATGTGGCTGTGAGCAACCTGCTGTAGTGTGAGGTGTCCCTGCCCATGGCAGGGGGGTTGGAACTGGATGAGCCTTGAGGTCCCTTCCAGCCCTGACAATTCTATGATAAAATAATTGGCAGTTCAGTTCAGTTTAGCTGCCCAGCCTTTCGGTATGTGAGTGTAATATGCAGAGGAGCCAAGTCAAACACTGATTTTCTCCATCTGAGGGTCAAGCTGAGAGCCCTGACTGCCCTTACTCTGCTCTTAAACACCTCCTGGCTTCCCAAATCCCTCTCTAGTGAGCAGCAATTACTGCACATTTGTGAAGGTTTTTTATCGCTCACAACCTTCTTTGGCTTCCATTATGGTGAACATGATCAGCTCCTTGAACAAGTGCTCTCTGAGATGCCATCAGACTACCATTCATTTCCACAGACACTTTTAAAACAGTAGTGAGATGGTTTCAACGTCTCTTGTTGTGCCCCATCCATTGAAGACGGATGAATGAATGGGGGTGCATGACAACAGAAAGCCAAGGTGACAGGCTTAGATTAAACTAATACACCAACAATGGTATAATTAGTCAAGTACTAACAGCAAACCACACTTGTATTGAAACCCAGAAATAGCTGGAAATGAAAGGAAATCCCACAACAATGCCTGGGTTGGATAATAGCAAGGAACGATTTAATGGGAGAATAAACATTCGAGGCGCATTCAGATTTCACGTGAAGTGCTCTTGGCTATTAGGAGTCAAGAGCTCTTCACATGAAAGTAGCATGTTTCTAACTCTTTCAGAGATGATCAGCTGAAGGAGCCTTATTAATAGCTGTGCAGGGGCTGGTGCATTGTCCTTCTGAGCCATCCATCCACTTGAATTATTCTCGATTCTCTGCATTTCCCTCCTGCCGCATTAACCAGCCTGAACACAATGGGTCAGACGCTTGGCTGGTGAGAAGCAGAAGCCAGTTTACACCAGCTAAAGAGCTTGTTCCTAGCACTCCAGAAGCCTTTATTTAGTTAACTCTAAGCATAGAAGTCTTTTAAATACAATTCACTCTTCTGAGGCGAATGTAAAGGATGGCTCAGTGCTGAGAACACTTCCGCACGTGCGCAGGATAAATGGCACCCAAGGACTGCATGAATTGATAAACATCATTCAGGTTACCTGCAGCAGAAGGTACCCCGTGGAGAGTTTTGGCAGGAGTGCAGCAGCACTGAGATGACAAGAAACAGTTCCCAGAAACTGATCATTAGAGGGGCAAGCAGTTAGCAGCCCTCTGCAACCCTCTGCTGTTTATATTCCCCAAGAAAACGTCTCACAGGTGATTACGATGCCAGCTCCAGCAGGAGAGTAGAAGCTGGAGCCACTCTGGTATATGAAAGTGACAGTTAGGTAGAGCTCTGCCTATTAATTTTGATGTTTGATGCTTTCTTATCACAATTGATTTGCAGTTGTGGTTTTTTTGCTTGGTTGGTTGTGGGGTTTTTTTCTCTTATTGTTAGTTTTAGGTGCATGCAACAAAGGCCACTTGTTACACTTCATCTTCTAACACTAACTTATCACAGAATCACAGAATTGTTAGGGTTGGAAAGGACCTCAAGGATCATCCAGTTCCAACCCCCTGCCATGGGCAGGGACACCTCACATGACATCAGGCTGCCCAGAGCCACATCAAACCTCCAGGGATGAGATGCTCAGTAGTACCTCATAAAGACCTGCCTCAAATGTTTATAAATATCTGAGGGCTGGGGGTCAAGAAGCAGAGGACAAGCTCTTCTTAGTTGCACCCTGGGATAGGACAAGGGGCAGTGGGTAAAAACTCCAGCACAGGAGGTTCCACCTCAGCATGAGGAAGAACCTTACTGTGAGGGTCCCAGAGCACTGGAGCAGGCTGCCCAGAGAGGTTGTGGAGTCTCCTTCTCTGGAGCCTTTCCAGCCCCATCTGGATGTGTTCCTGTGTGACCTGTGCTGGATTCTCTGGTCCTGCTCTGGCAGGAGGGTTGGACTGGAAGATCTCCAGAGGTCCCTTCCAACCCCTACCATCCTCTGATCTTCTGATCCTGTATACAAATCTCTAAACAATCAATATATTAAGTGGCCATCACTTTCAGGTGCAATAAAAGCTCTGTGGAATCTCTTTCTTTGCAGCTGACTTATGACACTTGGCAGACCATAAAGGTGCCAGCCCTGTGTTCTGTTTAATTTTGTTTAGTTTCAGCTGATATAGAAAGTGGTTAAAAGGAAAAAAAAAAATATATCAGCATACTGATAAAAAGTTTTCCCAGGCAGCAGAAGAGCAATAGTGAGAATTCCTGGTAGACATTGTTAGGGATTCCTAAAAGCAGGTAGAAAAGCTGAGTAAGAGGTACAAGGAAGATTCTCTCCTGATAATATCTGCACAGATCACATAGAATCATAGCATGGTTTGGGTTGGGCTGGAAGGGACCTTTTGAAGATCATCTAGTCCAAGCCCCCTGCAGTGACCAGGGGCATCCAGCACATGGCTTCAGCACCCTAAGCCCAGAGACAATAAGCAGGACACTGGAACACCTCTGCTACAAGGACAGGTTGAGGGAGCTGGGGTTGTGCAACCTGGAGAAGAGAAGGCTGCAGGGAGACCTAATAGAAGCCTGTCAGTACCTGAAGGGACTATAAGAAGACTGCAGAGGGACTGTTTACCAAGGCCTGCAGGGACAGGATGAGGAACAATGGTTTGAAATGAGAGGAGAGATTTAGACTGGATGTTAGGAACAAGTTCTACACCATGAGGGTATTGGAACACTGGAACAGGTTGCCCAGGGAAGTAGTTGCGGCTCCATCCCTGGAGAGATTCAAGGTGAGGCTCAACAGGGCTCTGAGCAACATGATCTAGTGCAAGATGTCCCTGCTGACTGCAGAGGGGGTTAGACTTAGATGACCTTTGGAGGTCCCTTCCAACCCAGACCATTCTATGATTCACAGCTCTTGGGTGTAAGGGGTACAAGAGAGAAAACAGGAAGCTATGCAGCAGCTATCCCAGCAGCTACCCATGCCTTCCTTTCTTGATTGAACATTTCAACTCCAGGTTCAGCAGCTATCCATGCCTTCCTTTCTTGATTGAACATTTCAACTCCAGGTTCAGCAGCTATCCATGCCTTCATTTCTTGCCTGAACATTTCAACTCCAGGTTCAGCAGCTACCCATGCCTTCCTTTCTTGATTGAACATTTCAACTCCAGGTTCAGCAGCTACCCATGCCTTCCTTTCTTGATTGAACATTTCAACCCCAGGTTCAGCAGCTATCCATGCCTTCCTTTCTTGATTGAACATTTCAACTCCAGGTTCAGCAGCTATCCATGCCTTCATTTCTTGCCTGAACATTTCAACTCCAGGTTCAGCAGCTATCCATGCCTTCATTTCTTGCCTGAACATTTCCTAAAGTCCTTGAGTCTTAAGTGAGAGCAAATACACCAGATAAAGGATTCCGAGACAAAATTTTGTTTTCAGATTTCTGCTCTTCATAGAATGGTCTGGGTTGGAAGGGACCTTCAAAGCTCATCCAGTCCAACCCCCTCTGCAGTCAGCAGGGACATCCTCTACGAGATCAGGTTGCCTAGAGCCCTCTTCATTTTATTGTCTTTGTATTTTAGGAGGAAATCAGATATATTTAGGGGGGTAGAAGGGGCCAAGAGTCCTTTTCATGAAGATAGCAGAGCGGTTTAACAGCATCAATTGCAATCTTTAAAGCTCCAGTCACATGCTGTCTTTTTCCCCTAGGTCCTTACCTTATCCATGTATCAGCTGAACACATAAAAGAGCCAAGTCTGTAAACTCTTCACTTTCTTACCGAAAAGTATTGCCTCTGCATGCAGTACACAGATGAGATGCATTATTTTGAATGCCAACAAATGTTTTTTAAGGACAGGTTGGATGTGGCTCTGGGCAACCTGATTTAGTGGAGGGCATCCCTGCACATTGCAGGGGGCTTAGAACTGGATGATCCTTGGGGTCCCTTCCAAGTCTGACAAATCTGTGATCCTGTGAAATTCTGATGAGCACAAGAGTCCTTCCCATTCTTTTTCCCAGGTTTTATGGCTCCTGCCTACCCCACAGATCTAGGAGAAAACTTTCCCAACCCTTCAAAGGTTGCTGCAACATTCTTAATTGCATCTTTACTGCAGCCCAGGTTCTGATAATTTTTTGACACTTTAACCATGCCATAGCTCAGAGCAAGGTTGCTATTAACAGCCAGGAAATACTGAATTTGTACCCACATAGTGCTTTTACTCTTGCTGCTGCTGGTGGAACAGTAGTGAGAATTTTCTTTTTTTTTTTTTTTTTTTTCACAGAAAGCTTAATAGGCCTACACCTAGCAAGAGCTGGTTCAGTGCCTTTATCAAGTCTTAACCCTTGCTGTGTGGCAGTGGTTCCTAAAACAAAGCTATCCATGGGAACATTGCAGTGTTTGCTAGAAATATCAGCTGCTCAGACCAGGGTTAGTCCATTGCTCTGGTTCTGACCATCAAGACTTCCAAATGCTTCAGGAGAGGTGTAACAAATCACAGAACCACAGAAGGTTAAGGGTTGGAAGGGACCTTGAAAGATCATCCAGTCCAACCTCCCTGCCAGAGTAGGGTTGCCTAAAGCAGGTCACACAGGAGCACATCCAGGTGGGTTTTGAAGGTTTCCAGAGAAGGAGACTCCACAACCTCTCTGGGCAGCCTGTACCAGAGCTCCACAGTGACAAAGTTTTGCCTTCCGTTCCTGTGGCACCTCCACTGCTCCAGCTTGCCCCCAGTGCTCCTTCTCCTATCATTGGACATCCCTGAGCAAAGCCTGACTCTGCCCTCCTGACATTGCCCTGCACATCTTTATCCCCAGCGATGAGGGCACCCCTCAGGCTCCTCTACTCCAAACTGATGAGTCTCAGCTCCCTCAGCTTGTCCTCAGCAGGGAGATGTTCCACTGCCTATCCTGTGGCAGAATGCAACAAAATGATTTGCCATCCTGGAAAATTCTCCTTAATCCTAGTGAGAGTGGTGCATGCTCTGAGCCATGCAGATCTTACTTCTCCAAAAGGTTTCCAATTTTCTGTTCACGTTTTCCACCCTCTTTCTCAGTAATTTCAAATTGCATCATTTCAAAGGACTATTTCTAGATAGGCAAATGCATCTAAATAAAATTTTAACTAACATAAATCTCAAACACTTTGGGAAGCAACCAATGCTTTAAATTCAACATCAACTCTCTGGAAGAAGAGAACAGAAGACATTCAGTTCTATCCAAGTTTTGCATCTATGCTGTTATTATATTTTCAGTGTTTGTATTTAAATATCTTTAATATCTTCACTTATCTTTAATTTTTTTTTAAATCCACAAACATATTCAGGAACTGACTGAAAAAAATATTCTACAAAAACAGAAGGACTGAACACCACAAAGCAGCTAACACAAAGCAGCAAGCAACAGTCACAGAGAAGGCTTTACCATGAGGGTAGTGGAATACTGGAACAGGTTTCCCAGGCAGGTGGTTGTGGCCCCATCCCTGAAGATATTCAAGGGGAGGCTGGACAGGGCTCTGAGCAGCCTGATCTAGTTGAAGATGTCCTTGCTGACTGCAGAGGGGGTTGGACTGGATGACCTTTGGAGGTCCCTTCCAACCCAGACTGTTCTATGGTTCTAGAAACAGAATGACATGAAGTCAAGATAAGCTATAGAAGCTATTTTGCAAGAACTGTGTCAGCTCTACCTCAAAATGGAAAAGTTGCTTTTCTCTAGGTCCTTTCTGGCTGTAACTGAAGAGTGTTTTGTAGGTCTACTTTACTTGCAGGATGAAACTGCTTGTACAATTGCAGGTGAGTGAAGTCAAAAAGGTGGCCAAAAGGACATGTGAATGCTTGAGGTTAGCCATCCTTTTGTGGACTGCTGGATTTCTCTTTGATATAAATATAGATGCTGAAGGGAGGTTGTAGCCAGGTGGGGGTTGGTCTCTTCTCCAAGGCAACCAGTGACAGAAGGAGAGGACACAGTCTCAGCCTGTGCAGGGGAGGTTTGGGCTGGATGGTAGGAAGAAATTCTTCACTGAAAGAGAGATTGGCCATTGGAATGGGCTGCCCAGGGAGGTGGTGGAGTCACTGTCCCTGGAAATGTTTAAAAACAGACTGGAGGAGGCACTCAGTGCCATGGGTTAGTTGATTAGATGGTGTTGGGTGATAGGTTGGACTTGATGATCTCAAAGTTCTTTTCCAGCCTGGTTAATTCTGTGATTTTGTTATGCTTTCTAGAAATACAATCAGAGAGTCACGAGGTTCAAAGTGTAAAATGGATCTGAGCTTTCATTACCATTTTCTGTCAGAGGTTCTTGGTGCCAGACATTTTGCAGTACTGTGCCTGATTACATGGGGAAAAGGACCTGGGGTCCTGGTGGATAGAAGGATGCCCGTAAGACAGTAATGTGCTCTTGTGGCCAAGGACAATGGCATTCTGGGGTGGATTAGAAGTGCTGTGGCTTGTAGTTCAAGAGAGGTTCACCTCCTCCTCCTCTCTACTCTGGTGAGGCCACATCTGCAATATTGTGTCCAGTTCTGGGCCCCTTAGTTCCAGAAGGACCTCAGGGAACTGCTCAAAAGAGACAGGCACAGAGCCACGAAGATGCTGAAGGGAGTGGAACATCTCTGAGGATGAGGGAGCTGGGGCTTGGAGGAGACTGAGGGGTGACCTCATTCATGTTGATAAAGATGTGCAGGGCAGTGCCAGGATGACAGAGCCAGGCTCTGCTCAGTGATATTCAATGATAGGACAAGGGACACTGGGGGCAAGCTGGAGCAGAGGAGGTTCCATGGGAACAGAAGGGAAAACTTTATCCCTGAGGGTGACAGAGCCCTGGAGCAGGTTGCCCAGAGAGGTTGTGGAGTCTCCTTCTCTGGAGACTTTCCAACCCCACCTGGATATGTTCCTGTGTGACCTGCCCTGGGTGACCGTTCTCTGGCAGGGGGGTTGGACTGAATAGGCTATGGAGGTCCCTTCCAATCCCTAACATTCTGTGATTCTGTGAAGTATTTTTCCATAGTAGGAAGTGTATGCCCTACACAAACACCTCCTGGGAATTTTCTTATTTCACAGGTAATAGTTAGCTACCAACCTCTCCTTTATTTTGTTGACCAGGCTTATTAAAAACAAACAAAACAAAAGAAAATTAAACAAAAGAAAGCAAAAGACGAAAGAAAAGACAGCAAAAGATGAAAGGAAAGAAAGCAAAAGACAAAAGAAAAGAAAGCAAAAGACAAAACAAAACAAAGCAAAGCAACATAAAAAAATAAAATAACATAAAATAAATAGAATAACATAAAATAAAATAAAACAAAATAAAAATTAAAATAAAACAAAACATAAAATAAAATAAAACAAAATAAAATTAAAATAAAACAAAACAAAATAACATAAAATAAAATTAGATTAAATGAAATGAAACAAAATAAAATAAATAAAACAAAACAAAACAAAATAACAAAATAAAATGAGATTAAATGAAATGAAACAAAATAAAATAAATAAAATAAAATAAAACAAAATAAAACAAAATAAAATAAATAACATGAAATAGAAAAAACAAAATAAAATAAAATAAAATAAAATAAAATAAAATAAAATAAAATAAAATAAAATAAAATAAAATAATACAGACAAATTAAAGGCAAAATCTTCAAGACCCAGTGTGGTAATCTGTTGTACTTGACTGAAATCAGCAGTAGGAAAGGGAAGAAAGGAAAGGTGTTCTTTACCTCATCTGAACAAACAGCAAAATGAAGAGAAAATAGTCTGTAGTTTTTGCATGTCCCTACTGGCACCAAAAAAGACTGATCTGTGCCAGTGGGTTTATATTAATATAACAACAGGAGGTAAGAAAATTATTTTTGCCTTTTTTTTTTTTTATTTCTCAGAAGAAAAAAAAAGAACAACTCTGCTTCTCTTAAACAGCCATTTCACTGCATACTAGCAAGAGGACTAATTTTGAAGGCCATGGAAAAGAGGTGCAGAACATCTGCATGGGAACCTGGTCTCTCTCTCTCTCTGGGCTTTTTTTTTTTTTTTTCCATTCCCCCCTCTTTCACTAATTTGCATTATGTGCAGTGGAAATACAGTAGAGTGGAAGGCTTCCTTCTGGGAAAATGAGCAAAGAGTCTGTAAGTTTGTATATCCAAAGGCTATTTTAAGAAGGTTGTAGTGAATGGGGGCATTCTAAGACCATCTGAGAATAACTCCCCACCATGAATTAAACATGAGAAGTAGTTGTTTAAAGTTTTTGCTGGTATTGCAAGAGAATGTGAATGATTGCTGAGTAAAGTATAAAAGGACAGCAGATTATTAAACACAAGCAGGCTGGCTAGACCCCAGAAGAGAGAGAGAAAAAAAAAAAAAACCAAAAAACACAAAACCTACTAAACCTTATGAACAACAATACAGGCAGATGGTAGTGGCTGCAAAGCACTTTCTAATCAGTGGTAGGACTTTTGTAACACTGCTATGTATGTTTAATGCAACTTAGAATGCTTTGGCTCTGTTATTTTTCCCCTGCCTTTATCATTTGACTTCCTTTCTTTTGCTATTCTGTATGTATAAGTAGCTGGCCACAGGTTTGCTTTTTTTTTTCTTCTTTTTTTCCTCTTTAATAAAAAAATAAAGATTAGATTTAAAACAAGAGTGCAAATGACAACATTAGAAACCAATGTGTGTCTCAGATCTTTAAAGGACATAAATTGGCTACACAGGTAAGAACAAAACTGTGATTCTCTTTCAAGGTTATCTTGCATTTCTTTGGGGCTAGCTCTTTCAAAAATATTAAGAAACTCTTTGTACATTTTTGTTACACCTAAGCCCAGGGAGACATTCAGAGATGGGAGCCTTTATGCGTGATACAGTAGATTTTAGTGATATGAGAGGTCCTAACAATTCACTGCACAAAGAACTTTGTCCCTGTATGGGCTAATAAAAGGAATAAATAAGTGTTTGCTTCAGCTATTATTTAAATAAAAGAAGTTTGGGCATAATAAAAAAAAATAAAAGAAAGGTGAAAGCTGAATCATAGAATTGTTAGGGTTGGGAGTGACCTTAAGGATCACCCTGCCATGGGCAGGGACACCTCACACTACAGCAGGTTGCTCAGAGCCACATTCAGCCTGGCTGCAAAAACCTCCAGGGATGAGCCTTCCACCACCTCCCTGGGCAACCCAAAAAATATTTGCAGGTCAGTTCCATAACCAGAAAATAAGAAGTGATTACACATGTGTTAGCTTTCCAAATGTATCAGAAACTTACCATCAACACTCAGCTGCCCAATACACTCTAACCTGGCCCTTCATTTCTAGAGAGAACTTATTCTAATGTGTATAAAATAATTCAACACTAAAACTTAACACCCCCTCCCCCCAAAAAAAATGAGTCAAAAAATGTTGAATCCTCAGAGGTCTTCAGATTCCTAAAAGTAGCAAGAGAAGTGTCCTGTTCTCCAGACCCAAAGCATGGAGGCTGAATGTGGAATACCCCACTCATGGCAAGCAACAAGAGTAGAATGGGGAGTATGTGGAGACCTGGCTCTGCTTGCTTCCCCATGTTGCAGCAGGAAAGAAGGGACAAGCCAGGATACCTGACATAGTAAGGAGGACAAGGAGCCTTGAATTTCTTCAGGTTAACATGGATCTTTCTTGTGTTGCAGCTGGACAGAGGAGTAGGGAACAGGGCTAAGCACAGCTCTTCCTTCTGCCTGCAAATATCAGTGGCAAATTAAAAGCAGCCCAAAGGAAAACAGTAAAAGGAAGAATGCTATAGTCAGTAGATAAAACAACCTTCAGGACATCATTCTGGGATGATGGATGAGAAGCTCAACATGAGCCAGCAGTGTGCATTTGCAGCCCAGAAAGCCAACCAGATCTTAGCCTGCATCAAAAGTGTGGCCAGCAGGGCCAGGGAGGTGATTCCCCCCCCCCCTCCTCCATTTTGCTGAGACCACACCTGGAGCTCTGTATCCAGGTCTGGAGTCTCTCTTACAAGAAAGATCTGGAGGTGCTGGAAGGTGTCCAGAGAAGGGCCATGAGGATGAGCAGAGGGCTGCAGCTGCTCTGCTATGAGGACAGACTGAGAGAGTTGGGGTTGTGCAGTCTGGAGAGGAGAAGGCTCCCAGGAGACCTTCTTGTGGCCTTCCAGGATCTGAAGGGGGCTGCAAGAAAGCTGGGGAGGGACTTTTTAGGGTGTCAGGGAGTGATAGGACTGGGGGGGAATGGAGCAAAACTAGAAATGGGGAGATTCAGATTGGATGTTAGGAAGAAGTTCTTCTCCATGAGGGTGGTGAGAGACTGGCACAGGCTGCCCAGGGAGGTGGTGGAAGCCTCATCCCTGGAGGTTTTTGCAGCCAGGCTGGATGTGGCTGTGAGCAACCTGCTGTAGTGTGAGGTGTCCCTGCCCATGGCAGGGGGGTTGGAACTGGATGAGCCTTGAGGTCCCTTCCAGCCCTGACAATTCTCTGATTCTGTGATTCTCCTCCCTTGCCATGCCAGTCCTTCTGAATTTCAATTAGGAAGTTCTGTTCTTCTGTATTGTTTTTTGGTTGGTTGGTTGTTTTTTCCTCCAGGCCTTGCTGTAACTTGGTGGTAAACCTAAACTGATAGAGTTAGCTAACACTACAGTAAGCCCTATCAAAATAACAGCAGCACTGCATTTAGAGCTCCTTCTTCTAAAGCATCTTATGTTTACCAGCAAGGCTTAGAGGAATTTGAGGTCTCTATATTTAACAATCAGAAAGATTTGTTGTGTGCAATGTGCCATATAGTATGAATCACAGATTAAATTCCAGATGCACATGGCATTCAGTTTAGACTCGTCACCACAACAATAAGGCTATGCTCACTTTTTATGATCAGTCAAAACCAATCAGCAAGCCACTAAATTTCAACTTAAGCCTGTAATTAAACCAAAGGAATTAACATCTTACCCTCAGCATTCAGGCTGTTTATGTTGGATTATATATCTTCCACAGAACATCTACAAGACCTCCTTTCAGATTTAGTCTTTGCTTCAAAATCTTTTCAGTAATAAATATCAAATTGCTTTATTAGATTTTTATTTAGCACTTGAAAAAAAAAAAAAGAAAGAAAGAGAAAAAAAAGAAACTAAAAGAAAAAAAAATCTTTGGAGGAACAAAGAGAAATTATAGTCTCTGCTAACTCCAGCCTCCTGGTCCAAGCCTGATAATTGTTTGCAAACCACATATTTGATATCTAAATCATGTTCTGTGGCTTTCATTCATGATTGCAGATTGATACAGTCTTCCCTGAAAAATATATTTATCTTTTTCCACACTCATCAAACACTAAATACCTAACTAGGTTGCAAGAAGAATCTTTAATTCCATCATTTTGCTCTGGTAATTGCTTTTGCTTCTTTATGTTTAACTAGAGCAAATGAACTATAATTTTAAATTTCTCTTGACACTTGCTATCTGACATTGTATAAAACACGAACAAGGTTGTGAATGCTCAAAAAGGTAGCTGCAACAAGAAGAGATTAAACTATAGGAGTAATTTTGTGGGGTTTGTTGGTTTTTTTTTTTAAGGCTGCTACAAATTCAGCAAAGGGCTAGGATTTTATCCTTGAAACAATTTCCCTATATTGTAGCTGAATATTTGAACAGGAGCAAAAGTTATTTTCAGATAACTTGCAAACTTCAGCATGACTAGGGAAAAAAAAAAGATCAAAAAAAGCATTTTCTCCCTCTCTTGATGTTAGCAGAGTCCCACATTGGGAAGAAGGAAAATATCTCCACTCCTGGAGATATTCTAGGTCAAGCTTGACAAGGCTCTGGGCAAACTGATCTAGTGGGGGATGTCCCTGCTGACTGCAGGGGGGCTGGACTGGATGACCTTTGGAGGTCCCTTCCAACCCAACCCATTCTATGATTCTATGATACAAGTTCTCCAAAACAAGGGGCAAAATGTCTCTACAGAAGATCGCTCCTTTTCAAAATGCCCATTGCTGGCATAAAATATACCATAGGAAGTTCAGCATCCTCTTGTGACTGACTGACATCTTCTAGCCTTCAATTTCATGGCATTTATGTACTGACCTTCTCCATGCACGAAGCGTTGAGGGGCTGAGATAAGGAAGCCTTTGTTTGCACACTCCAAAGCAGCTGTGCACATATGTTTTTGAACACTTATCACCTGCATAAATAGTTGCCACACTATCTACCTGCAGAGAGCACGTTAGGCCAGGTGTTCTCACACACAAAGGGGATTTCTGCAAGGGTTGTTTGGAAACTAAGGAGAGAGAGGTTTACCTGTGGCAGTTTTGAATGCTGCTAAGAGTCACAGCACTGGGCAAGGTGGTAAAGAATTTTTTCAGCAACAGCAAAACCCCATGTTAACCCATTTTTGTCAATATGTTGTCCTCAGCAGCCTGTGTGTTGGGTTTTTTTTAATATTTCCCCATTTTGGTCAATATGTAGTCCTCAACAGCCTATGGGTTGGATTTTTTTAATATTAACTCATTTTGGTCAATGTGTTGCCCTAAATAACTTATGGTTTGTTTTTTGATTTTTTTTTTTAATATTAACCCATTTTTGTTATATCACAGTATCACAGTACCACATTAGAGGTTGGATATCAGAGGTGGGAAGGGACCTCCTGAGATCATCCAGTCCAACCCCCCTGCCAGAGCAGTATCACCCAGGGGAGTCTGCACAGAAATGCATCCAGGTGGCTTTGGAAAGTCTCCAGAGAAGGAGACTCCACAACCCCCCTGGGCAGCCTGCTCCAGGGCTCTGTCACCCTCACTGGAAAGAAGTTTCTCCTCATGTTGAGCTGAAATCTTCTCTGGTCACGTTTGAACCCATTGTTCCTTGGCTTACCACTGTGAACCACCCAAAAGAGCCTGGCCCCCTCCACTTGACCCCCACCCCTCAGCTATTGATAGACATTGATCAGATCCCTCTCAGCCTTCTCTTCTCCAGACTAAACAGCCCCAGGGCTCTCAGTCTCTCTTCACAGGGGAGATGCTCAAGTCCCCTAAGCATCCTCCTGGCTCTCCCTTGGATTCTCTCCAGCAGGTCTCTGTCTCTCTTGAACTGGGGAGCCCCAAACTGGACACAGGATTGCAGCTGTGGTCTCAGCAGGGCAGAGCAGAGGGGCAGCAGAACCTCCCTAGCCCTGCTGGCCACACTTTTCTTGCTGCCCCCCAGGATCCCATTGGCTCTCTTGGCCACAAGGGCACTTTGCTGTCCCATGCAGAACTTGCTGCCCACCAGCACTCCAAGGTCTTTCTCTGTGGAGCTGCTTTCCAGCAGGGCAGTCTCTAACCTGTCCTGGTGCCTGTTGTTATTCCTGCCCAGCTGCAGGACCCTGCACTTGTCCTTATTGCCCTTCATGAGGTTTGCCTGCAGCCAGCTCTCAGCCTGTCCAGGTCAGGTTGGATGCTGCACAGCCTGAGGGGTGTCAGCCAGCCCCAGTTTGGTATCATCAGAACTTGCTGAGGGTACTCTCAATGCCCTCAGCCAGGTGGTTGATAAAGATGTTGAACAAAACTGGACCCAGTACTGATCCCTGGGGAACACCACTGGTCACAGGCCTCCAAGTTGACTCTGTGCTACTGATGACAACCCTCTGAACTCTGTTGTGGAGCCAGTTTGCAATCCACCTCCCTGACCAACCATCTACTGTGTTGTCCAAAACAACCTATGGGCTGGGGTTTTTATAATATTCACCCTTTTTTGTCAATATGTTGTCCTAAACAACCTTTTTTTTTTCTTTAATCTTCCTTTGTTTTGTTTTGGATTTTTTTTTTTTTTTGAAGGGAAGGAGCAGGGGCAGGATTCATTTCCACTTTGAAAATGAATGAAAAAATAAATAACTAAAATAAATACTACCTCCCTCTTTTTTTTCCCCCATTCCTCCCCCCCCCCCCCCCCTTTTATTTTCTTCCCACCAGTTTCTGTAAATATTGTAGGGGTTTTCCTCCTTTTTTTTTCTCCTTTTTTTATTCTTCCCACCAGCTTTTGTAAACAATATTTTTAGGGTTTTTTCCCCTTTTCCCCCTTTTTTTTTATTCCCACCAGCTTCTGAAAACAATATTTCTAGGTTTTTTATCCTCTCTTTTTTTCCCCCCCTTTTTTTTTTTTTCTTCTCTCCAGCTTCTGTAAACAATATTTTTAGCAAGTTTAAATGGATGCTGCTTCCAACTGGGCTGCATATTTACTGCTCAGTTTTAAAACACAGAGCTTAGGGATTATATTCCCTTCTAAGGCAGAAATGTGCTGGCTCCTACCCTCTGCAGCAGAGCTGGCGAGGGAAAGGCAGAGCACACCCTGGAGGATCACAAGGATCATTCTCTGTCTTCACTGGGGGCTTTACAAGAACGAATAAAACACCTAATCTCAGTCTTAGCTGCACTGGTGGAGAAGCTAGCAAGGGGATATTTACCAAGCCTCAAAGGAAGTGACCTAATTTGACCACCAGTGGTGTAATTATGCTCCATCCATACTCAGAGAAGACAGCAAGCATTTGCTGAAAGGAAGTCATGGACTACTATTACTAATTAATATTGTCCTTCAGGCAATGGAGTTCTTACATTGTATTTCTTTCCTAGGTAAATATTCATTATTAATGTTTGGAACTGCTTAGTCCATACTGAAAAGGCATTTTTTAAACAAACAAATGGTATCTACATTATACTTTTACCAAGATATTCAAAGTCAATATCTCTTTTTATCTTGTGTTGCATGCACAGAGCAACTGTGGGGCATGATTTTGGTGTTAAATAATGGATGTTATTCATAAACTGAAGTATTCATATGATAATTAAGGTTCTATGCTTACTGTGCAAGAGGAAGAAAAGAAACTTACAAGTGTGCAAAGTGTTTATATGAATGAATGAGAGAGGAGACAGGGAGGAGAAAAAAAAAAGAAGAAGTGATCTGCTGGAAATGTCAAGGAAGCCAAGGGATTTTATTTTTTTTTAAGTAAATGAATATTCAGCTTTCTGTTAAAGGATGGATGTAGAAAGAATCACATCTCTGAAGAGGAGTGCTAAAAGGATATAAGTACTGAGAAGCAGCATGGCAGCATCTAGAGATCAATTCAGTGCGTATTTTGAAAACACAGGTTAGGGCAGTTCTTAGTAGATCAACACGAAGCACAGAATACATCTGGTTGGAAGAGACCTCCAAGCTCATCCAGTCCAACCCTTGACCCAGCACTGCAGGGTCAACACTAAACCATGACCCTAAGTGCCAGCTCCACACACTGCTTGAACACCCCCAGGGATGGTGACTCCAGCACTGCCCTGGGCAGACCATTCCAATGGCTGAGAACCCTTCCAGTGAAGAAATATTTCCTAGCATCCAGCCTGAACCGACCCTGGTGCAGCTTGGAACCATTCCCTCTGCTCCTGTCCCTTGCCACCAGGGAGCAGAGGCTGTCCCCTCCTCACTCCAACCTCCCTTCAGGGAGCTGTAGAGAGCAATGAGGTCTCCCTCAGCCTCCTCTTCTCCAGCCTGAACACCCCCAGCTCCCTCAGCCCCTCCTCTAGCCCAGGGGCTCCAGGCCCTTCTCCAACCTCATCGCCCTTCTCTGGACAGGCTCCAGCCCCTCAATGTCCTTCCTGCAGTGAGAGCCCAGAGCTGAACACAGCACTCCAGCTGTGGCCTCCCCAGTGCTGAGCACAGGGGGATGGTCACCTCCTGTCCCTGCTGGCCACAGTGCTTCTGATACAAACCAGGATGCCATTGGCCTTCTTGGCCACCCGGGCACAAGTGCTGGCTTATATTCCATTGACTATCAACCACTTCAAGGAAACTCTACCAGCTTCTTGGTGAAAGGATGTTTGGTCCTTTATGAGACATGGTCCAGCTTCTTGGTGAAAAGATGTTTGGTCCTTTATAAGACATGATCCTCAGCACCTGCTGAGTGCTGACTCATGAAAGGCTTCAATGCAGAGCTCCAGGAGGATGCAGATCTCCAGATCTGGGGAGGTCTGGGACATCCTACAGAGGCTGGGATGGTGTCCTTGCCTGGAAGAGGTGTATGTTGGTGGTGGGTTTGTTGCCAAGTGAAGGAGCTGTAGGAGAAGATCAGCAGGCTGTGTGTACAGTGTCCAAGATGAGGAAAAAGAGATAGGAGAGTTTTCCGCTGGGACCCTGAAGGTACAAGGTCATCAACTCCTAAGCTGTACTGAGAGACGGAAAGGCAAGGTCCTTACTAGACTGGGAAAGAGAGAGTCCTGCAAGGACAGATAGTGGAAGTTTGTGACTTCTGCCACCAGGAGCAAGGCTCTTGCTCCATTTGCAGCTAAAGAAGAGGTTTCATGTCCAGCTAGCAGACAAGGGACTGGAAGCAATGATGAGCAGAGCATCTGAGCCTGCAGAGTCTGAGTCACACAGGAGCACTGGGAGAAAGGCCTGGAGTGATGGAATGGGAAGAGTCCCTGAGTTAGGGAATGAAGGCCCTGTCCACCCATCTGATCTGCTCTCTAGGGAGGTTTGCTGCTTGCTATGGATGCAGATATGAGATGTTTGAGAGATTGTTGAGGCTTGTCCAACCCTGGGCTATTACCTCTGCTGGTCTTCTGCCTGAGCACTAATGGTATTCCAGAGTGACCTTGAGCATACCCAGTGTGACTACATGAGGTTTGTCAAAACCACTGGGGCCCAGGTAATTTGTTCTCAGTCCTACTGGAGAGGATGAAGAACTTCAGGAGAAGTGAGGACATGGTGTGAAATCAACAACAGGTGGCTCAGGGGCTGTTGACAGCAGGGATTTGGCTTTTACAGCAGTCAGGATTGAGAACTGCTAGGAAGAGGTGAGGTCACTTGCTCAAGTGAGGGAAAAACATCTTTGCCAATAGATTGGCCAGTCCACCAGGCAGGTGTAGGAGACCTGCATGGATGAACTAGGAGCCCTGAGTAAAACAGGAATGCAGAAGATACAGTGAAAGAGGTGGAATCAATGCCAGGAGAAATAGAGACCCTGAGCATGCAGGGAGAGTGTTAGGAAAATGAAAGCCCACTTGGGCTTGGATCTAGTGAAGGATGCAAAGGGCAAGAAAGGCTCCTTTGGGTTCAACAACAGCAAAAGGAAGGCCAGGGCAAAAAAATGGTCTTGCTGCTGGATGGCAGAGGGGACCTGACAACAAAAGGCAGAGTGCTTTCTCAGTGCTTCCCCTGTTTCTCTCTTTAGTGGGAACTCCCAGTCATGGAATTCTGACTAAATGAGGACTCCTTTGTAAAGGAGGACCAAGGTGGAGAACATTTCAACAAGCTGGATATAAGCAGTTGTCTGGATCCTGATGGAGTGCACTCAAGAGTGATAAGGGAACTGTCCAGTGTCATTTCAAGGCCACTCCTGATGATCTTTGAAAGGTCATGGAAATTGGTTGAGATTCCTGAGGCCTAGAAGAGTGAAAATGTCATTCCTATCTTCAAGAAAGGTAAGAAGGAGAGTATGGGGAACTACAAGCTGATCAGCCTCACCTCAATCTGTGGGAAGGTCATGGAGCAAATCTCAAGGAAGCAGTTGCCAAACATATTAAGGACAAGAAGATGACTGGGAGTAGTCAGCACGGATTTATGAAGGGGAACTGATGCTTGACCAACCTAATAGCCTTATACAATAAAATGATTTGCTCAGTGAATGAGCAGAGAGTGGTGGCTGTTGTTTATCTCAGCTCTAGTGCAGCTCTTCACACTGTTTCCCATAACATCCTCCCTGACTGACTGAAGCGGTCAGTGAGGTGGATCGGAAGCTGACTTTATGGCTGGGCTTGAAGGGATGTGATCAGCATTACAAAGGTCACCTGGAGGACACTAACTTGTGGTGTACCCCAGGAGTCAGTATTGGGGCCAATAATGCTTAAAATCTTCATTAATGGCATGGCTGATGGGGCAAGAGGCGCTGAAACTTTGGGCAAGTTTGCAGGTGAGAAGTGGCTGATGTGGCAGAGTGGTGTGCTGGACCAGAAGAAGTGTGGCCAGCAGGAGCAGGGAAGTCATTCTGCCCTGGACTCAACACTGGTTAGACCACACCTTGAGTACTGTGTCCCTGGGCCCCTCCATTCAAGAAAGATGTTGAGATGCTGGAAGGTGTCCAGAGAAGGGCAACAAAGCTGGGGAGGGGTCTGGAGCACAGCCCTGTGAGGAGAGGCTGAGGGAGCTGGGGGTGTTCAGCCTGGAGAAGAGGAGGCTCAGGGGAGACCTCATTGCTGTCTACAACTACCTGAAGGGAGGTTGCAGCCAGGTGGGGGTTGGTCTCCTCCCCCAGGCAACCAGTGACAGAACAAGAGGACACAGTTTAAGCTGTGCCAGGGGAAGATTAGGCTGAGTGTGAGGAAGAAATTCTTCCCAGAAAGAGAGATTGACCACTGGAATGGGCTGCCTGGGGAGGTGGTGGAGTCACCATCCCTGGAAGTGTTTAAAATAAGCCTGGATGAGGCACTCAGTGCCAGGGTTTAGTTGATTAGATGGTGTTGGGTGATAGGTTGGACTGCATGATCTCAAAGGTCTTTTCCAACATGGTTAATTCTGTGATTCTGTGGTTCTTCAGAGGAGCCTTTGAGAGACTGGAGAAATGCTCTGACAGGAATCTTGGGAAGTTCGACAATGGGAATTGCTAAGTTCTGCTCCTGGACAGGAGTAACTCCATGAATTAGTACAGGAGGTGGGGACAACTGGCTATGCAGACAACATCCTGGTAACCCTGGTGAGCAGCAAGCTGACCACCAGCCAGCAACACATTTTGGTGCCAAGGAAGGCCAACAGCAGGCTGGGCTACATTTACAAGAGCTTTGTCAGCAAGCTGATGGAGATCATCCTTGCCCTGGTGAGAAACCTGGAGTGCTCTGTCCAGTTTCAGAAAAGAGACATGGAATTGCTGGAAGAAGTCAATGAAGAGCCATGAAGACGTAAGGGATGTTTGAGACGTGTTAGGAGAGCTGCGTCTGGTTAGCCTGGAGAAGAGAAAGTCAGAGCAGGGAGAGGCAGGCAGATCTTATGAAGGGAAAATAAAGAAGAGATGTGGCCCTACTCTTCTCAGTGGTATCCAGTGGAAGTACAAGAGGCAATGAGCACAAACTGAAATGCAGGATCACAGGATGTCAGGGCTTGGAAGGGACCCAGAGAGATGATTGATTCCAATCCCCCTGCCAGAGCAGGACCATAGAATCTAGCTCAGGTCACAAAGGAACACATCCAGATGGGCCTTGAAAGTCTCCACAGAAGGAGACTCCACAACCTCTCTGGACAGCCTGTTCCAGAGCTCTGTGACCCTTACAGTAAAGAAGTTCCTCCTCATGTTGAGGTGCAACCTCCTGTCCTGCAGCTTACATCCATTGCTCCTTGTCCTATCACAAGGGGCAAGTGAGAAGAGCCTGTCCCCTCCCTCCTGACACCCAGTATTGCAGGATATTGCAGTTACTGTTACTGTGAGGATGGTTAAACACAGGGCAGGTTGCATGGAGAAGTCAGAGTCTCCATCCTTGAAGACATTCAAAGCTCAGTTTGACAGGGCCCTGAGCAAACTGCTGTGACTGACCCAGCTTTCCTCAGGGTGGTTGGACTGTATGATTTTCAGAACTCAACCATTCTGTCATCTTGCTCTGAAGCTCCTTTCAAGTGGGCTAATTTCTCCTGCAGGGGCAGGTTTGGCTCTGCAAGGGAGCTGGGAAAACCATCATGCCTGGAGCACCGCCTGATGAGGAAAGGCTGAGAGCCCTGGGGTTGGTTAGTCTGAGAGGAGATGACTGAGAGGGGATCTGATCTATCTGAGGGCTGGGGGTCAGGAAGGAAGGGAGAGGGACAGCCTCTGCTCACTAGTGCCCTGTGATAGGACAAGGGACAATGGATGGAAACTGCAGAGTAGAAAGTTCCACCTCAACATGAGGAGGAACTTCTTGACTGGGTGGGGTCCCAGAGCACTGGAACAGGCTGCCCAGAGAGGTCGTGGAGTCTCCTTCTCTGGAGACTTTCCAGCCCCATCTGGATGTGTTCCTGTGTGAGCTGTGCTGGATTCTCTGGTCCTGCTCTGGCAGGGAGGGTTGGACTGGAAGATCTCAAGAGATCCCATCCAACCCCTAACATCCTGTGATGCCTTTCAGCAGCCCTTTCCAACTTGGTTGGGGCCATGTGGCAGCTTCAGATGGTTATCAGCATCTTACTAAATGACAGAAACCCTCTGAACTGAACCAGCCATCTTAAGCTATCTTTTTTTTTTTCCCTTTTCCCCTCAATTTAAATCCCCCCAGTTTTTATAAATGTAGGAAACCTACCTTCACATTCCTATACTTTTTATAAATTTTCCAGCAGATGGTGAGAGTGGGTGTGTGTTTGATAAAAACCACATAATCTATTTGAGAACAGCACTGAAAGAATAGTGCTGCAAACACCTAAAAAGCCTTAGGTTAAGTAATCTTGCTCTTAAAATGATCATCTGGATGCTTTATTGGGTGAGGAGCTGAATGTGTAAGCTAGGAAACTGACATTATCATCACAAAAATGATTTGATTTTAATGTAATGAGCAGCACCATCTTCAATGGGATTTGAATATTTCATGAAGCCCTGTGTTATGGAGGGAGATTTTCTAGTTACCATCCAAACATTAATAAACTGAAGAAGAGAAGATTATCCATTGTCCTGTTACCAATAATTGGAGCAAACTGCTTGATGGGCACTAAAGATGTAGCTGTAACATCACCTGAGAGCTGGGAGTCATTTGACCCTCCTTATATTAGTTACCCAGCAGAAACAAAGGCTAGAAAACATCTTTTTTTTTTTTTTTTTCCCTAATATTACCTTAATTATCACAGTGTCACAGTACATGAGAGGTTGGAAGGGACCTGAGAGATCATCCAGTCCAAGGCCCCTGCCAGAGCAGCATCACCCAGGGGAGTCTGCACAGGAATGCATCCAGGTGGAGTTGGAAAGTCTCCAGAGAAGGAGACTCCACCACCTCTCTGGAGAGACTGTTCCAGGGCTCTGTCACGCTCACTATAAAGAAATTTCTCCCCATGTTGAGCTGAAATCTTCTATGCTCAAGCTTGTATCCATTGTTCCTTGACTTATCACTGTACATCAGCCTGGCCCCCTCCACTTGACACCCACCCCTCAGCTATTGATAGACATTGATCAGATCCCCTCTCAGTCTTCTCTTCTCAAGACAAACAGCCCCAGGGCTCTCAGCCTTATCAGAGCTTCCAGGAGGATCTGCTCCATGATCTTCCCAGGCACAGTGGTGAGGCTCTTGAGCTGGCAGTTCCCAGAGTCTTTAAAAATGGGCACAATATTTCCCTTCTTCTAGTCTCCTGGGACTTCACCTGCCTGCCAGGACTTAAAAGCATCATGGAGAGTTGGCTGGGCAAATACATCAGCCAATTCCCTCAGGAATCTGGGATGCATCTCATCAGGTCCCAAGGGGTTCAGACCCTGAGGTACTTAGAGGTGACTGAGGTCAGCCACGTGCTGCATGTCATATGGTCTGCAAAACTAATCCCTCTCACCTTCATATCTGAGCTGAGCTTGCCTCCCACCACAAGCACACTGAACAGGTTATTCAGAAGGCCCACAAGTCTTACTCACTTGTCAGTGCTTCTAAGCTTTTGGATTTCACAGGGTGTATGAATCAGAGAGTCAGAGAGTCAGAGAATCATTTTGGTTGGCAAAGACCTTTAAGACCATAGAGGCAAACCACTGCCTAACTCTTCCAAGTCCCTCAGCACCACTCTCTTTAGCCACCTCCATGGATTGGGATTCAAGAACCTCCCTGAGCAGCCTGTTCCAGTGTTTGAGAAGAAGTTTCTTCTAATATCCAACCTAAACCTAACTTGAGGCCAATTCCTCTCTGCAGAGATTTCCCAGCAGGGCTATGCCCAAATACTTCCCAAATCCATCAAAGTGCAGTTTAGCTGGCATAAGCTCTTTTATCTTCACTCAGTTCCTCTCACAAACATGTCAGCACTCAGGATGTATGGAATTGGGAAGAAAAGAAGTGCTGGAGAGGTAAATTCAACACCAAGAAGTACAAGGTGTAGCAAGTGAAATCTTTGAAGCAGTACACACTGTGTTTTGTAGTGACTGGCAGAAAAGAGAACATTTTGTTAAGTTAACCAAGATTTTCCCATTCCATTTCTGTTGAATGTGGTGTCAAATCTTCAGTTAGGATTCACAGCAGGTTTCTTTTTAAGGGCATTTCTTGTATTTTATCAACAATATTTGAGAAAAAAACGTCTTTACAACCACATGAAAGGATGTTGTAGAGAAGCTGCTGCTGGTCTCTTCTCACAGGTAATTAGTGATAGAACAAGAGGGAATGGCCTCAAGCTACCACTGGGTAGGTTCAGACTGGATATTAGGAAATATTTTTTCCCAGCAAGAGTGATCAGGGATTGGAATGTGCTGCCCAGGGAGGTGGTGGAGTCCCCAAGCTTTTCCAACCTGAATGTTTCTGTGATTCAGTGACAAATGTTCTATAAACCAGTTTAGAAGGAAACCACAAGCTTAAGCAGATGAAACTAAGTGTTGCAGTATAGGAAAGTTTCTGTGATTCTGTGATTCTGTGATCAAGGGAGCAAGCATTAAGTAATATCTAATATTTACCTATCACTTGCTAGTGGCTTAGTCTTTTGAGCTCTGTGTGTGACAAGGGAAGAAGTGCTACAAGTCCTATCCTCAGTGAATTACTTGAGAGAAAAAAACAGAGAACACTGTGGGAGGACAGAGGGAGAGAGGCTTCTTTTTCCTTTTTTTTTTTTTCTTTTGCTTTAATTGAAGGTAGCAGATCCTCAGCTAGCCCATTAAGGCAATAAAGCTACTCTCATAAACAACAGCTGAAACTGTTGGCTTTTGCCTTTGTGATGTATCTTCCTATTCAGCAGTGAGATGTACTAAGAAAAGGCTTGGAAAAGGTTGGCTGAGTCGACTCAAGAAATTGGAAAGAGATGTGGGGAGGGAAAAAAAAAATCAAAAATAGGAATAGCAAGCACACTGAGAAGGGCTTACAGCAAGCAGATGATGAGAGTGAGGAGTGGGCCTTGGCTAGAGCCAAGGAAAGACTTAAGAATGAGGAGCTGAGGTATGCCCAAAATACAAGCTGAACTGAGGGGAAGGCTACACAGAGGGAGCTGATATGAGCAGAGCAAAGACTTTTTTTATAGAGCAAAATCACTTCAGCTGCTGGGATTTTTTTTTCCCCTCTTCGAGTGTTTTGCTATGGCATGCTTATTTGCTGACTGTTGGAGATTTAAGGTTGTGTAGAAACTGTATCCCTCCATCCATCAGTCAGGCAGTAGCAGTTGTGAGACAGAACCTGGGAGAGGAAAGAAGAAAAAAAAAAAAAAAGAAAAAAAGAAGCAGTTTCCTCTTAGACAGCAGAAGGGGCAGCAAGAGGGGCACAGAACAGATGAGAAAACAGCCAACTCATTTACAGATTTTCTCATTTGAGGTTCTTGATACAAAAACATTCCTGGTTCTGATGTGCAGACTGAGGCTTGTCTATATATTTATAAAATTAAGTGAGGTGCAAATCACACTAGAAGATTTATGCTAACGGTGTTTCTAAAACACACCAAAAGGAGTAGAATGTATCACCAACTGCTTCCTGCAACTCCACTTCCTTCACAGAAACGTTTTTAATAGTTTAAGCAATTAAAAGAAAGCAGTAGTCCAGCAGCTGAACCAAAGGCTTCTGGAGCCAGTACTGTGCCTGGCTTCATGACCTTAGCCTAGTTCCTCCCCGGTTCTCACAGAGGTAACAGAGACATCTAATTCAAAAACAGTGTTGCTGAATGCTCCTGCTTAGCTGGTTCTTAACCCTCAAGGTGCCTGCAGCACAGGGAAGTGTCCGTTTCTAGCTGCAAAGGTTCTCTGGATGCCTGCCTTTGGGGTTTGATGGTGTTTCCAAACGAACAGGACTGTGCAGCTTGTCACCGACCTTGTGGTTAAGCCTGGCTGCAATGCAGAAGCTGGAGGGTCACCCACCTGAGACAAGTGGAAGGCTTCATCTGGTTGTGAGAGTGCAGACACAGAAGAGAGATCCTCACCAAGTGCAGCTGCAGCTGCTATTTTAAAGCACAGGGAGAGGACATGCCCCCCTTACACACTAGTCCAGTGCTAAAGGCTCTTGTCAGGACATGTGAAACAGATTTAGTCTCTTCCTCTTCCTGAGGGAATTCAGCCTCTCATTTCCCACTTCTCAAGAGTCATTTAATCTCCTGACTAGAGCTTATTTTGGGTGGGAACATTTTTCACCTCTTCTGCTGAAGCAGTGCTGCCATGCAGGGAAAAAAGAAAAAAAAAAAAAAAAAGAAGAGGAAGAAGAAGAAGAATTCCAGAGCCACAGCCTGTGGAAGACAAGAAGGATGCTTAACTCCCACATATGCTTTAGGGAATCCCATTAGTGATTCTAGAGCCTACTGTGGGAAGGAAATTTCAGGCACTGGGGGGAGGAGGTGTGGGGGACACACACAAGACAGTTTTAGTTTTCTCAGTCCCATCTTGAAGCTGCTTTGATCGTACTTTATCTAAAAGAGCCCCGGTGCAGACATACAAACCGAAGGGTTCAGATCCCGATCTGCTGCATGCAGCATGAGCATTGTGAACAGAATGTGCACGTATGGGCTTGAATTTTATGATTCATGCCCCCAAAAACTATGAATATGCATGGAAAAGTTACTCCCTAAGACTTGCAAGACCAATAAAAAGATATATTCATTAATAAAACATCGAGGGAGGTGGGAGTTGGGGGTGGGGGGAGGGGAATCAAGGCGACTCGACTTTTTTTTTTTTTTTTTAATAGAAAAAATAGAAAGTTATGCTGTTTTCATTTAAGCAGAACATTGTACAAGGGAAGGGAATTTGGATTAGGTATCGACAGGGTGTCACCTGACGAAATGTGTGGCGAAGTTTGAACAGCAGATGTCTCACCCAGGGACGTTTCCCTGAGGAAACAGCAGGAACCTCCTGTACACTCACTTTGCCTGGCATTCATCTCCCGACCAGCTGCCAATTTTTAAACTATAGCAAGTCTCTCAGTTTATAGTCCTTTCAAGCTAAAATCTGTTACATTTGGGGGAAAATAGCAATACTTATGTAAATCAATAATTGCATTGTATGTTATACAGTAAATCCATAACATGCCTAGAGTGACACTAACAACATCACGCTCGGCTGTGCTATCAAGCAACACATACAAAGCGATTCATATGCATTAGAGCCTGAATATGTCTCGTTCAAGTACTCATTTTATTTGGCACAAACAGCCCTCTTTTTGCAACCCAGGAATAAATGTAGCTTTGTTTCATCTCTTTTTTTTTTTTTTTTTCCCTTTCCTTTTTCTTTCCCTTCAATGGAACTATTAGCTAAGGCTAAATCCTAGCCTCCATTCATGTCACAGTTCTGCCTATGGTTCAAATATACTACCCAGCAATGATTACTGATGCCTCCTGTCTTTCATCTTGAACTGCAGAGCACTGGTCAATCAGTCATGCATAAACTGTTGGAGTTTCTTCATGTTAATGAGTTGGGGTTTTTTTCCTCAAAATTAGAGACAGATTCCAGATAATAATAAGAAAATAAATACTGCACCATGAAAAAAGCCTTAAATTGACCACTCTTTCCTTCTACACCCTAGCTGGTCACTGGAGCTGGGTTTTTGGTCCTACATGTCACAAAATATTCCAGGGCTGCACACAGCCACAATTTTTACAGCTTGGCTTTGAGGCTTCTCTGGATAAATCAAACCTGAAAATATTCTCGTATTATTTTAAGTGAAATCACATGAAAGATGGCAGCTTGATCATCCGAGGGAACCCAGAGATCTGAGAGCCAAGACAGGTGCAGGCAGAGTCAATTGTTACAGCTGCTTTTTGATGTATACTCAAGCACTTCCCACTGTCAAACAGAAATAGGACTTCCAAATATTTTTTTTTTCCCCACAGGCATGTGTGAGATTTTTAGGTCTCAGTAATAGAAGGCTGACCTGGAGCAGATTGAAACTGACAGTGCCAATATGCAAGTTCTACCTTTACAGATGGAAATTATCATTCCTAGGAGCTCCCCGAGACAGACCTACTAAAGGAATCAAAATTTGTAATGTGTGGTGGTACCATCTTGCAACAGTGTTAAAGAAAAGAGTGGTTTGGTCTCACCATTTCTCAAGAAACCACAACCTAAACACCACTTTCCTATTGGACACTGGCAAAGATAATGGGATGCCCATTCAGCTCCGTTTGTCACAACAACCCCAAGCAATGCTACAGGCTTGGGGCAGTGTGGCTGGAAAGCTGCTGGCAAAAAGGGACCTGGGGGTGCTCATGGCCAAGCAGCTGAAGAGGAGCCAGCAGTGTGCCCAGGTGGCCAAGAAAGCCAAAGGCATCCTGGCTGGGATCAGCAATGCTGTGTCCAGCAGGAGCAGGGAGGGGATTGTCCCCTGGGACTCAGCTCTGGGGAGGCCACACCTGGAGTGTTGCATCCAGTTTGGGGCACCTCAGTCCAAGAGAGATGTGGAGGTGCTGGAGCCAGGGCAGAGGAGGGCAAGGAAGCTGGGAAGGGCCTGGAGAAGAAATCTGATGAAGAGCAACTGAAGGAGCTGGGGATGGTTAGTTTGGAAAAGAGGAGGCTGAGGGCAGACCTCATTGCTCTCTGCAACTACCTGAAAGGAAGCTGTAGAGAGGCTGCTGCTGGTCTCTTCTCACAGGTCATTAGTGATAGAACAAGAGGGAATGGCCTCCAGTTACCACTGGGTAGGTTTAGACTGGACATCAGGGAAAAAAAATTACACAGCAAGAGTGGTCAGGGATTGGAATGTGCTGCCCAGGGAGGTGGTGGAGTCCCCAAGCCTGGCTGTGTTTCAAGGTGGTTTGGATGTAGTGCCTGGGGCTATGGTTTAGGGGTGAACTTTGTAGAGTAGGGTTCTTGGTTGGACTTGGTGATTCTGAGGGTCTTTTCCAACCTGAATGTTTCTGTGATTCTGTGATTCTCTGAATTTGGCTCCATTTGAGTAATTTCATGCTTAAGCAAAATTTAGAGCCTGGGCTCTGGTTTGCAGCTCCCCGTTTCTTGATGACTCACATTCTGTCTTTGCATTTTATTTGGAAGATGAGAAAGATCTCTGCCACTCTTGAAATTGTGAGAGACCTCCAACTTTCCATAACTCTTCAAAATGTCAGTTCTCCAGCTGCAAAGTCTTGCAATATTGATGCCATTTTGTTGGTTAAACGTTGAGTTACATCCCCTCTAAATTTAGACTCATTTCTTTTCCCCTTAAGTAAGGCACTTTGACAGAAGAGCAAAATTCACACAATCTCTTCTACTTTCCACATTCACTAGTAGAAGCCCACCTCCAATCCTGCCTCCAGTTCTGGTGTCCCCAGAAGAAGAAGGACACAGAGCTATAGGGGGGAGTCCAGAGGAGGCCAAAAAGATGATCCAAGGGCTGGAGAACTTCTGCTATGAGGACAGGCTGAGGGAGCTGGGGGTGTGCAGCCTGGAGAAGGCTCTGAGAGGACCTTAGAGCTGCCTGCCAATAGCTGAAGGGATCCTGCAGGAAGGCTGCAGAGGGACTTCTCATCAGGGTGTCTAGAGACAGGCCAAGGGGGAATGGGTTGAAGCTGAGGCAGAGCAGGGTTAGAGTGGAGCTGAGGAAGAAGTTCTTCAGCAGGAGGGTGGTGAGACTCTGGCACAGGCTGCCCAGGGAGGCTGTGGCTGCCTCCTGCCTGGGGGTGTTGAAGGCCAGGCTGGATGAGACCTTGAGCAGCTGAGTCTAGCTGAGAGGACTCCCTAACCATAGCAGGGAGGTTGGAGTAGATGACCTCTGAGTTCTTTTCCAACCTAAGCTGTTCTCTGATCCTGTTTGTAGTCATGCCCTTTGCCTTTAGCACCTGGTGTCCAAATAATACAACTCCCCTTCTAATTACTATTGCTACAATTTTTCTTTTGAGTGAAGATCATTAATTTGTATCTGCTAAATAATAAAAAAAAAGAAAAAATACATATTCATGGCAAAGCTTAAAATCAGCCTTTATGATAAAACACTGCTTAGTAAAAAATACCAAAAAAAAAATAATCTGCAACCTTTTAAAATATTGATTATGGGTCACATTTTAAAGACACTTCATGTTCTTCATTCTCACAGATGTGGGGAGCTCAGATTGCTGCCTGGCAAATGTTTACCCTCCATCCATGTTTTGCCACAGCAACAGCAATTTCCTGTCCAGCAGAATCATTCAGATGGAAGGCTGCAGTGAATCCTCACTTACCTGACTTGGTTTTAGTGCTAATAATTTCTTCCTGCAAGATATGTAACATCTATTGTTTTAGTATTTTTTTTAATGCTTCAATCTGCACTGATGAAGTAGAGCAGAGTCAAGATAGGTTTGAACTGTGCTGTTTCCTTGGTTGAGTTTCATCCTTTTATTTTTTTTTTCTTTCTTAATGAAGTCTTAGAAAAGCTAAGGGAATAACATCCAATGATTTAGTGGTTGGACCCCTGCCCTTCACTACTTGTAAAAAAGCAGTGCTGAAATCTGCCTCCTGTTTTTCTGGAGATATTTGAGAGGTAATGTCAGAGTAAGTTTGGTCCCATTTTGATAATCTAGGTGTCTCTGATTCTTGCCATGCTGTTTTAAGCATGGATTTATTTATTTTTTTTTCTTTACAGCTGTGGGATAGCTGTGATTGATGATTTCTTAGTGATAGGTACAGAAAGTGTTCATGCTGTCTTTGTTATATCTAGCTTTCCCTATTTTTAATCACTGGGGTTTGCTCATTAGCATGATTTAACTTGCCTTACTTGGATAATTTCTTCCCTCTCAGAAGTATGAAAGGAATGGTTTTTTTTTTCTCAAGGACCATGTACCCTTCTGCTAGGCTTCACCTTGCTTTATCTTCAACATATGAAATTACTCAGAATAGGAGAACAGGGCTATTGAAGGTCTGGTATTCCTCTTTTATTTCTATATTTCACCCATTTTTTTATTTATTTTTTTTTTAGGTAGAAAATGACAACGTTGTCCATTGGCTAGAATTTCTGGCATCATTTTCTAGACAGGGGATAATTCCCTGGTGTACCCAGAGTCCTACTTCACATATGATGATTTTGGTCTTCTGTACTCACAAGACATTAGAGGTTGGAAGGGACGTCCAGAGATCATCAAGTCCATACTCACTGTATACTCATTGTATAGATCTGTATAGATCATACTCACTGTGTACTCATTGTATAGATCTGTATAGATCATACTCACTGTACAGGCATTGTAGAGATCTGTATAGATCATACTCACTGCATAGGCATTGTATAGGTCTGTATAAATCATACTGTGTACTCATTGTACAGATCTGTACAGATCATACTCACTGCGTAGGCATTGTAGAGATCTGTATAGATCATACTCACTGTGTAGACATTGCATAGATCTATATAGATCATACTCACTGTGTAGGCATTGTACAGATCTGTATAGATCATACTCACTGTGTACTCATTGTATAGATCTGTATAGATCATACTCACTGCATAGGCATTGTATAGGTCTGTATAAATCATACTGTATACTCATTGTACAGATCTGTATAGATCATACTCACTGTGTACTCATTGTATAGATCTGTATAGATCATACTCACTGTGTAGGCATTGTAGAGATCTGTATAGTTCATACTCACTGTACAGGCATTGTAGAGATCTCTATAGATCATACTCACTGTGTACTCATTGTATAGATCTGTATAGTTCATACTCACTGTATAGGCATTGTATAGATCTGTATAGATCATACTCACTGTCTACTCATTGTATAGATCTGTATAGATCATACTCACTGTGTAGACATTGTATAGATCTGTATAGATCATACTCACTGTGTAGGCATTGTATAGATCTGTATAGATCATACTCACTGTACAGGCATTGTACAGATCTCTATAGATCATACTGTGTAGACATTGTATAGATCTGTATAGATCATACTCACTGTGTAGGCATTGTAGAGATCTGTATAGTTCATACTCACTGTATAGGCATTGTGGAGATCTGTATAGATCATACTCACTGTGTAGACATTGTATAGATCTGTATAGATCATACTCACTGTGTATACATTGTATAGATCTGTATAGTTCATACTCACTGTGTAGGCATTGTAGAGATCTGTATAGATCATACTCACTGTGTACTCATTGTACAGATCTGTATAGATCATACTCACTGTATAGGCATTGTAGAGATCTGTATAGATCATACTCACTGTACAGGCATTGTAGAGATCTCTATAGATCATACTCACTGTGTAGACATTGCATAGATCTATATAGATCATACTCACTGTGTAGGCATTGTACAGATCTGTATAGATCATACTCACTGTGTACTCATTGTATAGATCTGTATAGATCATACTCACTGTGTACTCATTGTACAGATCTGTATAGATCATACTCACTGTGTACTCATTGTATAGATCTGTATAGATCATACTCACTGCATAGGCATTGTATAGGTCTGTATAAATCATACTGTATACTCATTGTACAGATCTGTATAGATCATACTCACTGTGTAGACATTGTAGAGATCTGTATAGATCATACTCACTGTGTAGGAATTGTATAGATCTGTATAGATCATACTCACTGTATAGGTATTGTTTAGATCTGTATAGATCATACTCACTGTGGAGGCATTGTAGAGATCTGTATAGATCATACTGTGAAGACATTGTATAGATCTGTATAGATCATACTCACTGTGTACTCATTGTATAGATCTGTATAGATCATACTCACTGTATAGGCATTGTATAGATCTGTATAGATCATACTCACTGTGTACTCATTGTACAGATCTGTATAGATCATACTCACTGTGTAGGCATTGTAGAGATCTGTATAGATCATACTCACTGTGTACTCATTGTATAGATCTGTATAGATCATACTCACTGTGTAGGCATTGTAGAGATCTGTATAGATCATACTGTGAAGACATTGTAGAGATCTGTATAGATCATACTCACTGTGTACTCATTGTATAGATCTGTATAGATCATACTCACTGTATAGGCATTGTATAGATCTGTATAGATCATACTCACTGTGTACTCATTGTACAGATCTGTATAGTTCATACTCACTGTGTAGGCATTGTATAGATCTGTATAGATCATACTCACTGTGTACTCATTGTACAGATCTGTATAGATCATACTCACTGTGTAGGCATTGTATAGATCTGTATAGATCATACTCACTGCGTACTCATTGTATAGATCTGTATAGATCATTCTCACTGTGTAGGCATTGTAAAGATCTGTATAGATCATACTCACTGTATAGGTATTGTATAGATCTGTATTGATCATACTCACTGTACAGGCATTGTAGAGATCTGTATAGTTCATACTCACTGTATAGGCATTCTATAGATCTGTATAGATCATACTCACTGTGTAGATCTGTGTAGATCTGTATAGATCATACTCACTGTGTAGGCATTGTAGAGATCTGTATAGATCATACTCACTGTGTAGACATTGTATAGATCTGTATAGTTCATACTCACTGTATAGGCATTGTATAGATCTGTATAGATCATACTCACTGTGTACTCATTGTACAGATCTATATAGATCATACTCACTGTGTAGGCATTGTAGAGATCTGTATAGATCATACTGTGTAGACATTGTATAGATCTGTATAGTTCATACTCACTGTGTAGGCATTGTATAGATCTGTATAGATCATACTCACTGTGTACTCATTGTATAGATCTGTATAGATCATACTCACTGTATAGGTATTGTATAGATCTGTATAGATCATACTCACTGTACAGGCATTGTAGAGATCTCTATAGCTCATACTGTGTAGACATTGTATAGATCTGTATAGATCATACTCACTGTGTAGGCATTGTAGAGATCTGTATAGTTCATACTCACTGTACAGGCATTGTAGAGATCTCTATAGATCATACTCACTGTGTACTCATTGTATAGATCTGTATAGTTCATACTCACTGTATAGGCATTGTATAGATCTGTATAGATCATACTCACTGTCTACTCATTGTATAGATCTGTATAGATCATACTCACTGTGTAGACATTGTATAGATCTGTATAGATCATACTCACTGTGTAGGCATTGTATAGATCTGTATAGATCATACTCACTGTACAGGCATTGTACAGATCTCTATAGATCATACTGTGTAGACATTGTATAGATCTGTATAGATCATACTCACTGTGTAGGCATTGTAGAGATCTGTATAGTTCATACTCACTGTATAGGCATTGTGGAGATCTGTATAGATCATACTCACTGTGTAGACATTGTATAGATCTGTATAGATCATACTCACTGTATAGGCATTGCATAGATCTGTATAGATCATACTCACTGTGTAGGCATTGTAGAGATCTGTATAGATCATACTGTGTAGGCATTGTATAGATCTGTATAGATCATACTGTGTAGGCATTGTAAAGATCTGTATAGATCATACTGTGTACTCATTGTATAGATCTGTATAGATCATACTCACTGTGTAGGCATTGTAGAGATCTGTATAGATCATACTGTGTAGGCATTGTATAGATCTGTATAGATCATACTCACTGTGTACTCATTGTATAGATCTGTATAGATCATACTCACTGCATAGGCATTGTATAGGTCTGTATAAATCATACTGTATACTCATTGTACAGATCTGTATAGATCATACTCACTGTGTAGACATTGTAGAGATCTGTATAGATCATACTCACTGTGTAGGAATTGTATAGATCTGTATAGATCATACTCACTGTATAGGTATTGTTTAGATCTGTATAGATCATACTCACTGTGGAGGCATTGTAGAGATCTGTATAGATCATACTGTGAAGACATTGTATAGATCTGTATAGATCATACTCACTGTGTACTCATTGTATAGATCTGTATAGATCATACTCACTGTATAGGCATTGTATAGATCTGTATAGATCATACTCACTGTGTACTCATTGTACAGATCTGTATAGATCATACTCACTGTGTAGGCATTGTAGAGATCTGTATAGATCATACTCACTGTGTACTCATTGTATAGATCTGTATAGATCATACTCACTGTGTAGGCATTGTAGAGATCTGTATAGATCATACTGTGAAGACATTGTAGAGATCTGTATAGATCATACTCACTGTGTACTCATTGTATAGATCTGTATAGATCATACTCACTGTATAGGCATTGTATAGATCTGTATAGATCATACTCACTGTGTACTCATTGTACAGATCTGTATAGTTCATACTCACTGTGTAGGCATTGTATAGATCTGTATAGATCATACTCACTGCGTACTCATTGTATAGATCTGTATAGATCATTCTCACTGTGTAGGCATTGTAAAGATCTGTATAGATCATACTCACTGTATAGGTATTGTATAGATCTGTATTGATCATACTCACTGTACAGGCATTGTAGAGATCTGTATAGTTCATACTCACTGTATAGGCATTCTATAGATCTGTATAGATCATACTCACTGTGTAGATCTGTGTAGATCTGTATAGATCATACTCACTGTGTAGGCATTGTAGAGATCTGTATAGATCATACTCACTGTGTAGACATTGTATAGATCTGTATAGTTCATACTCACTGTATAGGCATTGTATAGATCTGTATAGATCATACTCACTGTGTACTCATTGTACAGATCTATATAGATCATACTCACTGTGTAGGCATTGTAGAGATCTGTATAGATCATACTGTGTAGACATTGTATAGATCTGTATAGTTCATACTCACTGTGTAGGCATTGTATAGATCTGTATAGATCATACTCACTGTGTACTCATTGTATAGATCTGTATAGATCATACTCACTGTATAGGTATTGTATAGATCTGTATAGATCATACTCACTGTGTACTCATTGTATAGATCTGTATAGATCATACTCACTGTACAGGCATTGTAGAGATCTGTATAGATCATACTGTGTAGACATTGTAGAGATCTGTATAGATCATACTCACTGTGTACTCATTGTATAGATCTGTATAGATCATACTCACTGTGTAGGCATTGTAAAAATCTGTATAGATCATACTCACTGTGTACTCATTGTATAGATCTGTATAGATCATTCTCACTGTGCAGGCATTGTAAAGATCTGTATAGATCATACTCACTGTGTACTCATTGTATAGATCTGTATAGATCATACTCACTGTGTAGGCATTGTATAGATCTGTATAGATCATACTCACTGTACAGGCATTGTAGAGATCTGTATAGATCATACTGTGTAGACATTGTATAGATCTGTATAGATCATACTCACTGTGTACTCATTGTATAGATCTGTATAGATCATACTCACTGTGTAGGCATTGTACAGATCTGTATAGATCATACTCACTGTGTAGACATTGTATAGATCTGTATAGATCATACTCACTGTATAGGCATTGCATAGATCTGTATAGATCATACTCACTGTGTAGGCATTGTAGAGATCTGTATAGATCATACTGTGTAGGCATTGTATAGATCTGTATAGATCATACTGTGTAGGCATTGTAAAGATCTGTATAGATCATACTGTGTACTCATTGTATAGATCTGTATAGATCATACTCACTGTGTAGGCATTGTAGAGATCTGTATAGATCATACTGTGTAGGCATTGTATAGATCTGTATAGATCATACTGTGTAGGCATTGTATAGATCTGTATAGATCATACTCACTGTGTACTCATTGTATAGATCTGCATAAATCATACTCACTGTATAGGCATTGTAGGCACATTTCTCCATTGACAAAACTATTACCTTGGCTTTCTTTTCCATGTACGAGCCATTCATACAGCACTTTGATGGTAGGTCTTCCATATCCAAGATGCAGCAAGATGCAAAATTAGAGAAGAGCAGATTTAAGCTGGACGTTAGTAAGAAGTTCTGCACCATGACGTTAGTAAGAAGTTCTGCACCATGAAAGTGCTGGAGCACTGCAAGAGGTTGCCCAGGGAGGTTAGTTGATGCCCCATCCCTGGAGCTATTCAAGGTGAGGCTCAACAGGGCTCTGGGCATCCTGATCTAGTGGAGGATGTCCCTTCTGACTGCAGAGGGATTTGGACTGGATGACCTTTGGAGGTCCGTTCCAACTCAAACCATTCTATGATTCCATGCAGCACCTGCATAACATGTAAGCAGGCAGGAAAGCTTAGGTAAAATGATAGAAACTTGGATATGTTTTGCAGTAGATTCAGATGTGTGCTTTCCCTTCTAAGTAAGAAACTCTCTTTACTCTCTGTGTAGAGAAGAAAATACAAATGTAGTAAATGGAGTGAGTTTAGAGCAAAGATGCAAGACTGGAAAGCAGAGGAATGACAGAGAAATGGGCAGTCCACTGAGTACACCTCTAATCAGGTTGCTCCATTAGATATGTGAGTTACAGCTGGACTTCTAATTAAGTCAAACTTGTATCTTTCCATTGCTCTGTGGAATCTAAGTGTAAAACTAGTTTGGTTTGCTTAAATTGGCAATGTCCTTTCTATACACACTGGGAAACGATGAGGAAATGCGGGATCTGTGAGCCCACTGTTGATGTTGAGACTGAGGACAGAAGTTTTTGTTCCTACCTGAATCTCTTGAAGTGGATTAAAGGCTGAATGACATCCTTCCCACCCCCACCCTGTTTTGGAACAGCAATGGGGAAAATGTTCTGGTTTGCATTTTTCTATCACTTTCCCTCTAATTACTTCTTTCACACATGAAAATATGTTTGCTGCTTTTCTTCGCCCTGCAGGCTGCCTTTTAATACATTTTATCTATTGAGATTATTTATTTTTACACATCACTACAGAAGAGTCACTCTGAGTGCCATATTTTCTAACATCAAAAAATTTGTGTGCTTTGAGTAGCTGATATCTTAACCATCAACAAGGAATTTATTTGAGTCGAGAGAGAGAGCTGGGGAACATATCTCAGTTTCTATGCTTATGTGTTGATGTACTGATACATATTAAAAGTACATGGTGGCTCTAAGCATGGGTGGATGGCTTACAGATGCCAATTTATCTTCCATTATTGACCAAAGAATAGAAGGCAACCCAGCAAATTAGGTGGAGGCAGGTTTATATGTATATATATATATATGATTATCAGGAGCAGTTCTCCTATCAAGGGTTAAAAATCATTTGACTTCAAGCTCTTTTCCATTGTCTGTACTTTATTCCTCAGGATATAAATCCATTTTGTAATTACTCCCTTCTTCTTATCTCAGAAACTTTGCCTGACACACCATTCCATATGGTTATGATTCTCTGAATGAAAAAGTGTTCTCTGACAACCATTCAGATCCCTTTTTTCTTTTTTCTTTTTTTTTTTTGCCTCTAATTTCCATTTATGCCTTATTGTCTTACAATGTTCAACCGAAAATATATGTTGCAATATTGTGTGACATTATCTGTATTACATAAGATTTTATATAGCCATACATCAACCAAACATCAGATAAATCTCATGCTTCTCCTCTTTCTTTTTTTTTTTTTTCCCCTACATCTTCCCCTCCAGAGCTGTATAGGTAGTAGATTCAATTTAGTCTCCATGACAAGTTGACTTTAAGCATTTCTTACAAACCTAGGACAGAATCCATATGCAATTTTGTTTGAGTCACTTTGAGAAGGGAGCTGGATGGATCGAGTTTGCTAAGACTTCTCTGTAATTAGACAAAATAGAAGGAGGGTGGGGTGGGGAAGTTAAATATTTGCAGTTAGCACTGTGCAATATTTATTTACAGAACTTCACAGATTTACCAACGTCTGCAACTTGAGAGAATGAGCCAGCAGCAAACTGAGTAAGAGCTTCAGGACTGGAACACCATGCAATGTTACCTGACTAATTTGCTGGACTTGCTAATAAATAACTAAGTTCCACAAGAAGGGTATTCAGATGATTTGTAAGCCTGCAATAATGGCTTCTAAATAGTTAAGATTACACTGAGAGATGAGAACCTTTTTCCCCCTATATGCCATATAGCAGCAGGGGACAAAATCAATCTTGTGAAGGCTCTGATTACTTGTGCTGCAAGTTTCTTGTCAGCAGATTCAAAATGTGCAGTGGAATGAATCTTCTGCAAGGTAGAGGTGCTGTCTATCAGCTGGGCATCTTGCCTCCCCTCTCTCCCTCCACTTTAACTTCCCTTGGAATATGTGGCTGTGATAAATTAGAAGAAGAAGAAGAGAAAATAAAAGATGCTTCAGTGCAACCATTTTAATCCTCTACTGTCGACGCAGAGGGAAGGTGACACTGGTTTTAGTGGCTTCCAAGTGAAAAATGTATGCTTGAAAGGAGAATATGAGGAAGTTAAAGAGCAAACGAAGGGATTGCTTTTGGCTGAAACCATGATGCTTGAGTGCATGCAAAAAATACTGTGTTCAGGTGATGAGGATGAAATTCATTAAGGGCTGTGATTTAGCACGAAAAGAAAAATAAAAATAAGAAAAAATTAACATAAATGGGTTAAAAAAAATTCCAAACATGTTTATAATCACCTGAAGAATTTATAATCATCTGAAGAATTTAAAATCCAAATCCCTTTGTATTTTTAAATGAAACTTAAGGAAAGCTAAGAAAGAAAGTTGGTGTTTGGAAGTGAAAAAAATTATCTTGTGCTTTCACCCTGTTTTCTCTCAGTGATTTAAAAAGGAGCTTGCACCCTCTTGCTTCTTTGGTGAGGAGGAGTCTCATTTTTGCTCCTGTGATGTCTAACAGCCAGGTTCAATTTGCAGCTGCTTCCTTCTTCCCCTCTTCACTATTTCTCAGTGGCCTTGGAAAAGAATTCTAGGTTTCAATTAAATATTCCCTGAGTAGAAAAGATTGCAAAATTGAGAACTAAAGATCATTAAAAATCTACTGCAGAATTATGCTGTGCAACACCTCACATCTTGCACAGTCTGGGAGAGGATTATTTTATTCAGTCTTCCAATAATCCCCATTAGACTTTGGGAGGTTGGGGAAGATTTATCATCTTCCTATCCTGTAGGCAGAGAAAAGCACAGAGGAAATTGCCCAACAAGGAGAGAAGGATAATGCTAGTCCTGTTTTCCACTTCCAGATTCTACCTATTCAACCATTTTGCCTCACAAAATTCTTGCCTCCCATGTCATTCACATTTATGAGCCAAAATTACTCATTTTATAACCAGAGGTCTAAAATCCTGTTTGAAGGAATAAAGAAAACAAACAAACAAAGAAGAAACTCCACCAAAGAAACAGGAAACTATTTGTTTTAGAGAGCATGTGGCTGAGAATTGTATTAGTTGTCCCATTAATGGATATTTTATTTTTCATACTAACCAAATTCCCCAAAAGCCTAAAGTGCTCCCAGAAGCCAATGCTTGCATTGCCCCTCACAGTGGCAGAGACTCTGCAAGCAGAAGTAGGCCAAAGTTAATGATCTTCAGAGATTTATATCTGCAACTTCAACTCCTTTCCTGCAGGAAACCCCACAGAAGGGGGAAACAAGACAGCTGCACTCTTCAGAGGGCTTTGAATTGGCTGTTTCATCAATCCTCCAGCTAATGGTTGAGTGCTGTGGGAGAGGAAGTGAGAACGACTACACTTTTTCATCTTTTCTCATGATCCTTGGGACATAGCACTAGAGATGCCATTGATTTCAGGCCAAAAGAGGTGATCCTGCTGTGTTTGTCCTTCTGTCACCAAGAGCAACATAAATCAACTCTTTTCTGTGCTGTTGAGTGCTGTCCTCTGCCTCCCGCACGCCTGTATCAATCTTAAGTAAAAAATCATACACTGGAAATTGCAGTTTATTCAAACAAGCAGCAACTGGCACTAGAATTGCCGTCTAAGTACATGTGCCTATGAGACAGTTTTCTGCCCCTCAGATCCTCCCCCAGCCTCTTACTGTACTCCTGACAGATCAAAGCTGAGCTCGGGCATTGCTGTTCGAAGCAGTGTTCATCGTCTGAAAGGATGAAAACTCTTGTGAATGGCAGCCAGTGACCAGCTGTGGTAGTGGCTCATGCAGGAAACTGTAGTTCTGATAAGGTGCTGTGTGGGCCTTAGGTTCAAGAGCATTGCTGATGACCTGGGTGATACCCAGAGGGTGGTGTTTTAGTGGCCTCCAGCTACGTCTGCTCTCACCAAGGGCCCATAGGAGCTCCTAGATGGTAGAAGGATGGAGAAGCAGAGGCACCAGGCTCTCTCCAGGCATGCAGAGGTGGCTAGAGCCAACTGCACAGCTTAATTTTGTGGTAGTGGTGGCCTGAGATCAATTTTGTGGCAGTGCTACTTTGAAATTGCCCCTATGCAGGATCAGAGGATGCTAGGGGTTGGAAGGGACCTCCGAAGATCATCAAGTCCAACCCCCCTGCCAGAGCAGGACCAGAGAATCCAGCACAGGTCACACAGGAACACATCCAGGTGGGGCTTCCAGAGAAGGAGAGTCCACAACCTCCCTGGGCAGCCTGTTCCAGTGCTCTGTGACCCTCACAATGAAGAAGTCCCTCCTCATGTTGATACATTACAGAGGACAAATTAGAAGAAGCCTCTTTATTACTCCCACCAAAAAAAAAGATGAATGAAAGTGAAGGTAGGCTACAGACTACAGTAAAGGAAGACTCAAAGTTGGCCACAGCATTAGAATTGCAAAGTAGCAATCAATTAGTTTATCATTAATCAGATAATTTTGGGTCTCGTGAATAATATGAAATGAAAAGGAGAAATAACTAGTGGGATAATTTTCAGGAACCATCTCTCAGCTTTATAAACTAATCCTCCTCTAATGGCCCTTTTTAATGTAATTTATAGGTTCATCATTACCCTTTTTGTATTAGTAATTATTTCTAAAATACCAAAGAACCATCTTTTTTTCAAGGTCCTTCCTATGTGCCTGATTTACAGCTGGGCTGGTGGTGGACTCTGTCTTTCTGAGGTTTGACATTTCCAAATATTTATAGCTCTTTTACATTAATGCCTTCCTCATGAATCTGAAGGTGACCGTTATTTCTTTCATCTTGTTGTAATTAAATGGATCAACTGTAGCTTTATTATTTCCACTATTTATCTGTGAGGTGCACTAAAGCATTCAGATTAGCAAATTATATTGACCATTATGGGAATGATAACAAACAAATATTTCCTACAAGGCAGGGTTGCCCTTGATGCATTGGCTAAGAAATTGTTCCGAGCCAAAGCACAAGATCTTTAATATTTTATCGATCAGATCTAAACCTTCTGCCCAAAGTGGCAATTAAATTTCAATTAAACTGACTGAAAGCATCATATTAAATTTCAGCACTTTACGAGCTATCAGATAATGCTGCAGGACAAATCTTTAGTATGATCACACTCTTTTCAAATTATATTATCCTGTTCATTCACAATAAAAGTGACAGTTTTAGGTATACTTTCAATATTTCTTGAATATAAACCCTCTAATGAACACATTTTATTGCCTTTAAATCAATTATTATTGGATATTTTAATAAAGTGGATTGAGCACTTTGTTTTACACACTGCTTAGAAGTTATTATATTTTGCAGTCAGCACAGCAAAAGAACAGGAAGGGTATGACAGAGAGATCCAAATACCTAATGTTACACTGCAGATTTAATCAGCTATTTGCAATGATGAATATGCTGCATCCCATTGCACAACAGCTACTGGGACAACACTTTAGTTAACAGCTGGCTAAATCTGCAGCCTTTGGGTGGCACTTCCTTCAGCACTATGCTTCCATATATGAGGGAAAGCTGAAGATGATGCAACCAAAATTGCAAGCAGAAGCTGAAAGTAACATTTCAAAAGTGTTGTCTCCATATGAATACCTCAATGTTTTCCTGTTGCCTCTGTCTTTGTTCCAGTGGTGATCTTCAGACTTGCCAAAATACAGCCAGCTGTGGAGAAAGCTTCACTTAGAGGACTGAGAGAGTTGGGGCTGTTCAATCTGGAGAAGAGAAGGCTCCGAGGAGACCTTCTTGTGGCCTTCCAGTATCTGAAGGGGGCCTACAAGAAAACTAGGGAGGGACTTTTGAGGGTGTCAGGGAGTGATAGGACTGGGGGCAATGGAGCAAAACTAGAAATGGGTAAATTCAGATTGAATGTTAGGAAGAAGTTCTTCCCCATGAGGGTGGTGAGAGACTGGCACAGGTTGCCCAGGGAGGTGGTGGAAGCCTCATCCCTGGAGGTTTTTGCAGCCAGGCTGGATGTGGCTGTGAGCAACCTGCTGTAGTGTGAGGTGTCCCTGCCCATGGCAGGGGGGTTGGAACTGGATGATCCCTGAGCTCCCTTCCATCCCTGACAATTCTATGATTCTATGATATTATCACTAAGTTTCCTTTTACACACATTTAAGTGTAAATAACAACATGAACCAGATTTTTTTCACGAAACACAGAACAGACATAAGGCAAACCTAACCTATGACTGTGAGTGGTCAAATTCCACCTCACTTAGCAGGTGAGCAGAGTATCTCTACTGCCTTTTCTAAATAGGAAGCTATATTCTTTATTGATGTTAAAAAGTTGTGCTCTTACAAGTGACTGCCAGAAAATAATTAGCCATAGAAGGAGGAGATAAATTTTACCGTCCTGTACAGTCCTTGCAAGAGGAAGTTGCCATCCTCTAACCCCTGCAAATTCCCTCCTTCTGCAGATGTCAGTTTCAAAGGTGAGAGAGCCAGGTGACATAGCTGTTTTGGGGCAAGGCTTCCTGTGAATTCCTTATTTACCAGGCACTGGTCCCTCATATAGCATCTTAATTCCTTAAAGCTAATCATCCTCAGGCTCAGGCTTCAGGAAGGGCAGAATCACAGGCTAAAAGAAAATGCCTGGAGCAGAATCCGCTCACCCCTTGCTGGCAAACCAGTCCATCTCCTCTAATCACCAGGTGCCATTACATTCTCTCTGTCTTTTCACATCAAGAGAGGGAAAGAAAAAATGTTTTGTTGCATTTGGAAGGAAACAAAAAACAATAAAGGTAAATATGGAGGTGGGAAAAGAGCATTTGTTTAGAGGAATGCAGGATTTTATACTCCAAGCATGGAGTTAAAAATCCAAGGCATGCCTTTTGCTGATACACAACACAGTATTCCAGAGATTGCATTATTTCATAGGAATAAGTATGTTTTGTTTATTTTTATCAGTAAACACTGCTTCTTTCATTCCACCATTCGTGTTCCCCTGGGAGCAGAGTGTAGAATCAGGTGTGGAAGGAAAGAGGAGAAAAAGAGGCTTCTGCAAAATGACAAAACCACCAAAAACATTCATTTGAAACCAGCAGGCCTTTCTTTTTATTATTATTATTATTATTATTATTATTATTTATTTTTCAGTATGTGCCACGATGAAAGAAGTCCTGCAGAGGGTCAAAGAGTGCTTAAGTAGCTGAGTAAAGGAATTGGCCTCCAGAGCAGGTGTTCGTGCTGTCTCAGCAGGCAGGGATAGTATATGTTGCATCAAACACAGCTCTCTCAGCATGTGTTCACACCTCCCCTGACCCCAGTGCTTCCTGGCTTTGCTACCATGAAAGCCTCAGGAGAAAGGAGGTGTGTTGGAAGGGAGCATGGGTGGATCTTTGCAGTACTTAGACACTCTTGGTTGCACAAAAAGTGAGCAGCAGCCATTTTTAAAAAGCAGGATCTTTCCCCTACCCTTGTTTAAGATGAGGTCCCAGCCCAGCTCCCAGCAATGCCACTAACGGAGCTGGCCGCAAGCAGTGAGTCACATCACACCCTGACAGTTCCCAGTCTGCTCCCAGTGGATTTTGCAGGATTTCTGAGGACGTGAGCCCTTCCAACAACAGTTCTTCTAGGCATGGATAGGGAACCCCACGTGGCATTGGTAGTACTCCACACACCACATCAGAGGAAGTCAATAGACCCACTCAGGATACCATTCAAAGCAGTTTGATTAATCACCTACAGAGTAATAAAATGGAAATCAGCCTAGGTTTGAGTCACTTGTGCTCCATCAGCCTGTATCTGCTGTGGATGGAGACATTTTCCTTTGATTCATCAGCCTTCCAATCTCCTCAGTGTGGATCAGGTGTTTGCTACAGCAAGGATATGGAATAGGGGAGATTAGATTACTAGGGGGAAAACCTTTTCCTCTCATGCTGCCTGAGTTTTGACTATTTTTCAGAGAGCAGGATCAGGCTCAACACAAGGAAAATCTACGTTAATGTTGGATAGCTTCTAAATATATTAATCCCTAGACATGGTCCTAAGGATAATTTTAGTTGTGTTTTAATGGAGCTATTGAACAATTTTTTTTTATCATTGAATTTTATTTGACTGCAGTGGAACTCTGCAGGAAGCTGCTAAGTTTATATGGTAATAGGGAGAGAGAGAAAGGAGATGGGGGGTGGATAGACAGCAAAAGCATTTTGCATTTCGTTCAGTCTTTACAATTCATTCTGGTGGGGCTCTGTTGTCCGAGCAAGTCTTTTTAAATCTATCATAATAATCAACTTTTACAGGTTCTTCAAATACATTTGAAACTGCCACTGAATCAGAAAAGCTGGACCAAAGCCAACTTCCCTGTACTATTCTTACTCATATCAATTGATATGCTGGATTTATTCCTAACACCAAGAAGAGCACAACCAAACAACGGCAACAAAAAAAATTCCCAATGAATTTTGGTCAGCTGTATACGTGTGAATTTACATTTGTTCTCCAACCTTCATGAAAAAGACTGTCCTGCCATTGTGGAATGCAGAAAACAATCTATCAGGCTTTCAATAAACTGGAGAATATATATATGTGGTTCAACCTATCTGAAATGAGATGCAGCACTAGCAATATGGAGAGGCCCAGCAAGGCTAGCAATAAAAGTAGATATACAGTATCTGACATCAGATTGTTTCAAGCTTAATTTCAGTAAAGTAATAAGGTCAGGAAAAGAAACGCTCAGTGATGCACAGATTGATGCTATTAGATAGAAACTATGTGCTGGCATCAAGCAAATACTTCTTCCCCCCTCCCCCCCCTTGGTCTCATGGACAAAGTGAAAAGATATTCAGCATAATCCCTACAGATTTATAACCACGAGAGTGGACCAAGCTTAGCAGGCTGCGGTCAAGAACAGTACTAAAGCTAAGCTATACACACATTTATTAACAGCACCAGAGGGTATTATATTGCTCTCATTTTCCAAAGTGAGCGTAATGTATGTTTCCACCAACACACACCAGGGGTTGTTGACACACTATGGACAAGCATTAACTCCTGAGAAGAAGATATTTAAGAGCACCTATAGGATGAGAGCAATGTGAACCATAACTGAAGCTCTTTTGGAGACCAAAAATATCTTCATTTCGAAATCCTCCAAGGGAAATAATTTTTTGCTCACAAGCATTAGGTGTCAACTTTTGGATATCACTGAGAGGAAGTCCCAGGGAGTGTTTAAAGTAAGACTGGATGAGGAACTTAGCACCATGGTTTAGTTGATTAGATGGTGTTGGGTGATAGGTTGGACTGCATGATCTCAAAGGTCTTTTCTAACCTGGTGATTCTGTGAAAACACTCTTTTGTGTCACCACTAACTGAAATTCCAATACTTTTTAGTTTGTCCTGACCTAAAATTAACATCAAAAATGTTGAGAATTGGTAGCACTTGGAACAGTGCTCCCTATACTTTGGCAGCTCTTGAGTCCAAGAGGTCAACTCTCTTTTCTTTGCCAGTGCTACCTATATTTTGGCAGCTCAAAGAGGTTGACTCTCTTTGCTTTGCCAGTGCTACCTATACTTTGACAGCTCCTGAGTCAAAGAGGTCAACTCTCTTTGCTTTGCCAGCAGGAGAAATAAAGCCTGGGGCTGGGGTGAGCCAGGCACAAGGTTACTGCCCATGTCACTATTTTGCTTTGAAACATAAGCAAAGCAAAATAGTTCAGCTAAACTTGGTTTAGCTGCTGCTGAAATATCACACCTCAGGGCTCCCTAAGAAATGTCCAGTTTGAAAAGTGCAGTCCTGAGGTTGCCCACAGTTAGAAGCTGGTCCAGGTCCATTGATTTTGCTCACCCCATTTATGACTTTCAGTGGAGAGAATCCACTTATTTTAAGCCTGTGGGGAGAGGCTAAGAGCCCTGGGGCTTTTTAGTCTGGAGAAGAGAAGACTGAGAGGGGATTTAATAAATGTTTATCAATGTCTGAGGGCCGGGTGTCAAGAGGAAGGGGCTCTGCTCTGTGGCACCCTGGGATAGGACAAGGAGCAATGGAGAGAAACTCCAGCACAGGAAGTTCCACCTCAACATGAGGAGGAACTTAGTCACTGGGAGGGTCCCAGAGCACTGGAACAGGCTACCCAGAGAGGTTGTGGAGTCTCCTTCTGTGGATACTTTCCAGCCCCATCTGGATGCACTCCTGTATGACCTATTCTGGATTCTCTGGTCCTGCTCTGGCAGGGGGGTTGGACTGGATGATCTTCGGAGGTCCCTTCCAACCCTAACATCCCGCGAGCCTGTAAGCATATGGCGTGTTTTAAGATAAGAGCTTCAACCCTTTTGTCATAAAAAACTACACATCCCTATTCACAGAAACACTGAAAACTTAGGCAAAACCATCTGCATTTTGATTATTTACAAATTAACGTCCTCATTATGAATAGCTACATCCCAGAGCCGTTTTTGGAGTTGGGGGGTGGGGGGTGGAAGAACATCACACTTTCCTCTATTTATATCCCCTGTGTCTGTCCTCTGTCATTCTCTTTCTCTTTAATCTTGTTTGAGTGTACGGCTCACTCGTCCTTATTTTATTGACTCAATCACAGGCACACTGTCACTTTTTATAAAACGGTCACTGCAGAATCACATCAAGCAAATTCTTGATTCTGCAGTCAGTAATTTAGTGCCTTTATGGAATTGCAATTTCAGGGCTCACTGCTTGTTTTTCTAAAACGTACTTTAGGAATTAGTTACTCCAGCCACAAATCAGTTGAATTTATGCACAGTTGTAATACAGTTTATGGCCTCATGGTACATTGCTTCAAAAACAGCAGATGTGAAATTATGATAAATATAATGAGTGTTTTTTTGCCTGATCTACTGGAGTAGAGAAGGATCTGGAGCGTGTTTACCTATCCCATACAGTACATTTAATGTCTTAGTCAGGACTCCTGACAAAGGCTGATTAATGTCCTCATCTCTTTTATTAAAGATAAGAGTAGCACTGCAGTCAGGAGATAGAAAGCACACCATAAATCTTCGTAAAATGAGCAGTCAAATAATCACTCATCAGAAATAAAATCTACATACATTAACACTAACACTCAGTCTACCGTGCACATGGCCATAAAAAAAAAAAAAGAAGAAAGAAAAAAAGATAAAAGGGGGGGGGGAACAAGAAAGAAAAAATAAAAAGGGGGAAAAAAGGGGGGAAAAAAAGGGGGAGTGGGGGGGAAAGAAAAAAAAAAAAAGCCAAGATAGAACATCCAGATTTCCGGAAGTTTTAATTTCAACTAGTCCTTTAAGTTTAATGTTACACTTCCCGTAACCTGGATGCAAAAGCTGGCATTTAAAAGCACATGTGAAAGGACCAGATGCCTCGTCATTACATTAAGAGCATGAAGCAGGCAACAATTAAGCGATTCACTGGAAAGACATAATGCTGATCTATGCTAGCAATTAATCACAGAATACATTAGACAATGATGGGTGACCTACAAATTTTTGACAAAATAATTTTTCATCGCGTTGGCGATTTCTTAGCCTAATATGCCTGCGAGGCACAGAGTCCAAACCTGTCATTTATTCCATCTCTCCTTGACAGGCGGCAACCTGTCTTCCAGACAAAATGAACATTATCTGTGCTCACTAGACATTTAGTGCAGGGCTTAGCTTATGACTAATGATAATAGGCAGACAGAAATGTTAGAGTCTGAAATAATGTTCTCTTTGTTAAAGAAATTTCTTGAGGTAGAATTTTTTTTTCCCCCTTTTCTTTCCTTTTCCCAGAGACGCATAAAGATAAAATCTGGCTTTATCCCATTTTTAATGCAACATAAAAATTAAAAAAAAAATTAATTTCCTCCAAAATAAACAGAAAAAGAGCTTTTTTTTCTTGTTTCTTTTCCGTTCTTTTTTCTTTCTTCCTTTCTTTTATCTTTCTTTTTTCTTGCTTTCTTTCTTTATTCCCTTCTTCCTTTCTTTTTTCTTTCTTACTTTCTTTTTTCTTTCATCCTTTCTTTTTTCTTTCATCCTTTTTCCTTTCTTCCTTTCTTTTTTCCTTTTTTTGTTTTTTCCTTTCTTTTTCCTTTCTTCCTTTCTTTTTTCCTTTTTTTGTTTTTTAATTTCTTTTTACTTTCTTACTTTCTTTTTTAGTTTGTTTTTTGTTACTTGCTTTCTTTTTCATTTTTTATTTCTTGCTTTCTTTTTTCTTTCTTCCTTTCTCTTTTCTTTCTTCCATTCTTTTTTACTTTCTTCCTTTTTTTGTTTCTTCCTTTCTTTTTTCCTTTCTTCTTTTCTTTCTTCATTTCTTTTTTCATTTTTTCTTTCTTCCTTTCTTTTTTCTTTTCTTTTGTGCTTTTTTCCCTTTCATCTTTTCTTTTTCCCTTTCATCCACTTTTTCCTTTCTTCTTTTTTTCTTCATTTCTTTTTTCGTTTTGTTCTTTCTTCCCTTCTCTTTTCTTTCTTCCCTTTTTCCCTTTCTTTCTTTTTTCCTTTCTTCTTTTCTTTCTTCCTTCTTTTTTCTTTCCTTTTCCTTTCTATTTTCTTTCTTCCTTTCTTTTTTTTTCTTTTTTTCCTTTCTTCCTTTTTTTTTCAGTCTTATATCCCATAAGAATTCATGATACAAATTGCTCACATAACAGGGATCTGAAGCAGGAATTTCAACAGGCAGAGGACTGAAAAACAGCCTGGTCTTATTAGCCACTGGTTTTATTTATCTAATTCTTGATAGAAATTAAGTGGAAGAAAATAATTTAATTTTTTTCTTTTTTTTTTACCTGAGAAAAGTGTAACCAAAGTCCTTGCACCTTACTTTTCAGCATCTTTTTATGTGGGTGAAATCCATGTGATTTTAGAAATGGACAGTAATGAACACTGGTGCTTTATCCACACTCAGTTTTACTCTTCATTAATATACCAGCCCTGTGTACTTTGAGATAGCTACCCACCAGCAGGGTAAAATGTAAACTAATTCATTGGGTTTGGTCTAACCAATCATTCAGAATGCAAACCCTAGCTAACATGGGACCCAAGACAGCAAACAGCCCTCAGAGTGTTTTCTGTCTGTAGGGTGAATTGTCAGAAGCAAGGTCTTGATTAAGCACCCATCACACAAAGACTCCAGTCGTGCTATTTGGTGCTGGGTTCTGTGCAAACACATGTTAAGACACAATCAACATCCCAGAGGATTTAGTTCATTGAACTAATCTTTTGCACCTTGGATTCTAGCTGGGCACACATTTAGGGTTTGATTAGATTGCTACTCAAGTCTCTGGTAACTGATAACTGGATAAACCAGCTGAAAGGACAAATTTTTTTATAGCCAGTGGAATTTAAAGGAAAAAATAGAGTTGGTTATAATGTCAGGAGTCTGAAGGTGAATTTAAACAATCACAGAATCCCAGAATGTTAGAGGATGGAAAGGACTATCAAAGATCATCCAGTCCAACCCCCCCGCTGAAAGCAGGATCACCCAGGGTAGTCCACACGGGAACACATTCAGGTGCATTGTGAAAGTCTCCAGAGAAGGAGACTCCACAACCTCTCTGGGTAGCCTGCTCCAGGGCTCTGCCACCCTCACTGTAAAGAAGTTTCTGCCCATGTTAGGATGAAACCTTTTATCTTCAAGTTTGTATCCAACCACTGAAAGATCTTGGCCCCCTCCACTTGACACCCACCTCTCAGATGTTGATAGACATTGATCAGATCCCCTCTCAGTCTTCTCTTCTCTGGACTAAACAGCCCCAGGGCTTTCATAATTCCTTCTATAAAAACTATATTTCTATAAAGCATGATTGCAATTTTAATCAGAGATGCATCCTCTTTAAAGAAGTATTTAAGTTCTTTTATTTCATAGAATCATGAAATCAACCAGGTTGGAAGAGACCTCCAAGATCATCCAGTCCAACCTATCACCCAGCCCTGTCCAATCCACTAGACCATGGCACTAAGTGCCTCATCCAAGCTTTTCTTGAACATCTCCAGGGACAGCGACTCCATCACCTCCCTGGGCAGCACATTCCAATATATAATTTTATATAGTTGAATATTACTCATGAATTTGTAAAGGGAGTCACAAAGAGTTGTCCTCACATACAGCTTCACCACTGGGTTGGAAACAACCCTAAACAGAAGTTTGCACTGAGGTCAGTTTTTATCTTTCACTTCAACAGGCAAGGATATACAACAGGACAAAACCTTGTTCTGTTTCATAGACTGTATTCATTAACCTGGTATTCCAGAAAGTGTGATGGAAGTAGTTAAGGACAAGGATATTTTGGCTAATGTTTTGGAATTACTGTCAATTTTATTTTTTCCTAGAGGCTGACATTTAAATTGCTAGTCAAATGGCAAAAAGTTGTACATAATGTCTGCAAATTCAGCAAATCCAGAGAGCTTCTTTTGCTACTTTTAAATCAAATGACAGAGAAAGCATGGGCAAGGTTCCTTGTAATCTTGGGGGGGGGAATAAACAAAAAAGGAAACTTTTCAGTGTTTTGTAATAAAACCTATTGACTGAAACAGAATTGGTGAACTGCACTTTCAACTTTTAAAAGTATGAAGGTATGCTGACTGTGAAAGCTTGTATTTAAATATCCACCTCTTCTTTGGCAAACAAATAACTTTAGCCTTCAGTAGTTTCAAATCCCTCATATTTTCTATGTATCCATTTCATGTCTTCAAATATTAATAGGAAAAAAATCATCTCATCATCTTTTTTTTTTCTGTTATATGATCTAGCATGATCTACTTGGATCAATTCACCAGCCCCAGCTCTACAAACAACAGAAAGGAACAGCTAAAAAGTACCTCAAAATCATTGCAATATTTACATATTATTTATCATTTTGAATCCAGTCAGAAATTCTCTTTTTCTTAATGCAAAGTTGATCCAATTTGGGTTTCTGTCTCCTGACAGGAAGCAGCAAAGATATCCTCATTGAGTATGACTATTGTGGATGCCTCCTCCCTGGGGGTGTTCAGGGCTGGGTTGGATGAGCCTTGAGCAGCTGAGGCTAGTTGAGAGGTGTCCCTGTCCATGGCAGAGAGGTTGGAGTAGATGATATCTGAGGTCCCTTCCAACCTAAGCCATTCATATGGTTCTATGATTAAATCTCTAAAGCCATTTTGTCACATTCTGGGTAGATAAGTCATGAAACAGGCTGCCCAGGGAGGTTGTGGATGCTCCCTCCCTGGGGGTGTTCAAGGACAGGCTGGAGCAGCTGAGTCTAGTTGAGAGGCACTCATGCCCATGGTGGAGAGGTTGGAGTAGATGATCACTAAGGTCCCTTCCAACCACTGATGGTTGGAGTAGATGATCTCTAAGGTCCCTTGTAAGCCATTCTATGATCTAACAAGCTGAAGCCAAAATCTTCACTGGAGTCTCTTCTTAAGGCACTGTCAACATCAAAATACCTTTTCCAAAGCCATTCTCCCAGCCTTCAGCATCCTTTGTGAATCTACTACGAGCTGACTCGGTAATTTTGCTCTGCCCCCAAAAGACATTGATATTTTCTGTCATTAGGATCTTTTTAATTTACTCTAGCTGAACGAAGAGGGGAGGCCTTGTTTAAATGCAAATTTTATTGACATACTTAGGTAAGAGTCAGAAAATACTGACAAATGTTATCCACAGTTGCCCTCATTTAACTATTTCAGATATCTAGGACACTGTAAATGCTAAGCTTCCTCACTAAACCAGTAAAGAAGGGCACTGCTTAAAGAAATGGAGTGATCAGCTTACAAGTAACAGGCTAAGAGCTTTTAGGCAAATAAAAAGTGTCCTTCAGAGTTCATCTATCTGAGTGGAAGCCCAGGATGCATAGTCTTTAGAAATAGTAATTTCCAAGCAAAGAGCTGAATTTTGACCTTGCAAGAATCGGTATAAAGAGAGTTGGGGTTTAGGGTTTTTTCTTTCTTTCCTGTGGAAGTACTTGCTGTTTGGTTTATTTTGGGTTTTTTTTTATGGTAATTGTATACATTCTACTTTCTTTTGCAGCAATTATAAAAATTGCCATCAGCGTTTTGTACCTCCTTTCACTGCCAGCATTTTGAAAGGTGGAGTCAGTACTTGACTCAGAATTTCCTGACTATTTCTGCTTCAAAGTCAAGGCTTTTCTGACTTTTGTGAAACTAAAATCTCAACCTTTCAATGCTGTATAAAGCTAAAGCTCATAGAATCACAGAATCATTCAGGTTGGAAAAGACCCCTGGGGATCATCAAGGCCAACCCAGAACCTTACTCTATGAGGCTCAGCCCTAAACCACAGCCCCAAGCATCACATCCAAACCACCTTTAAATACATTCAGGGTTGGTGACTCAACCACCTCCCTGGGCAGCACATTCCAACTCATGTTGGGAAAAAATGTTTCCTAATGTCCAATCTAAACCTACCCAGTTGTAGCTTGAGGCCATTCCCTCTTGTTCTATCACTAATTACCTGTGAGAAGAGACCAGCAGCAGCCTCTCCACAACCTCCCTTCACGTAGCTGTAGAGAGCAATGAGGTCTCCCCCCAGTCTCCTCAACAGCCCCAGATTCTTCAGTAACTCTTCATAACAGCTCCCTCTAAACTGTCTATTGAATTTCAACAAAATATTGTTTCTCATCCAGACACCTCTCCATCCCATTTTTCTTCCACTTGAACACCAAAGAGCAAGTGAACTGCATGCTCTCTGGATGACCACCCACAGGCAGCATGCTTGCCCCTTACCAATGCCCATCATGTTGGGTTTGGGTTTTTTTGTCTTTTTATGATTCCATAAAACCTACCTCTCAAAGTAATTCACTACCTGAATTGCCTCAAAATCTCAGCATGTTCTGGGTAGGCACACTTAGAGCAACCACAATGCTACCACATGAAAGCTCAAGTTTCTGGTGCCATTCAGCTAAGAATAGTAGATTTTGCAGAGTAATATAGATTCGTTTCTTATGTAATTACCAAAAAAAAATTCCTTGAGAGAAGTGGTGATGCAATCTTTTGTTCTGATTATCTGTAAATGAAATAGAAACTACAAATGTTCCTTCTGAATGCAGGTGGAAAGAACAAAAATTAATTTGCTATTACACTTCCTGATTTTCCATCAACACAAAGTAAATTCAATTTTGAATCAAAAGAGCAAAATAACCTCTGCCCTCTTTAATTACTGCATGGAGATAGAATTCTAAGTACTTGGGAGTTTTCAGAAAATGAAAGTAGATTGGCAGTAACTGTTGATAATGCTACAAGCCTCATCCTCAGCTTGCCAAGGCTGCTCTAGGAAAAGAAACAGTCACTATCTAGCCTGAGTATTAAACCATGTAGCCTGGTGCCTATTTAAATTTGTCTGGTTGAGATTTTCAGAGTAACTGAAAGGAACTTAGCAAGAAAGGGAGGGCATACTGAACTTCAGAGGGATGTTGACACTTCATTCCATCCCTCACTACCTCATCCCACAGATCAAAAGCAATGTTGAAGTTTTAGCTAGAAACTAGGAAGCCACAGTAGCTCAGAGAAAATCAGGCATGGGGTTGTTCTCAGAGGTACTCCAAGTGTGAGCTACAATATTTTGCTGGCTGCTACTTCGAGTCAAGATAAAGAGCAGCTCGGTTTAGGTCATGCTGCAGAAACTAGCAAAAACATGGAGCAAGGAAGAGGGGAGATTGAGACTGGAGATTAGGAAGAAATTCTGTACAGTGAGGGTGCCGAGACACTGGAACAGGTTGCCCAGGGAGATCATGGATGTCCCCTCCCTGGAGGTGTTCAAGGTGAGATTGGATGAGGCCTTGAGAAACCTGGGCTAGTGTGAGGTGTCCCTGCCCATGGCAGAGAACTTGGAACTGGATGATCTTTAAGGTCCCTTCCTACACAAACCATTCTGTGATATCCATTGGAAGAAATGAATGTCATTGCTCAGAAAAGGTGAAAGAAAAGAAGTAAAGAATCCCTGGACCGGGATGTTATTTAACTATGGATCAGTTACCAAGAATCCAACTGACAAAGAGATGATTTCTCCATTGTAAAATTGCTAATAGTTTCTCACTTTGTTGATCTTCACAGTATCACAGTCTCACAGTATATCAGAGGTTGGAAGGGACCTCCAGAGATCATCAGGTCCAACCCCCCCTGCCAGAGCAGCATCACTTAGGGTAGTCTGCACAGGAATGCATCCAGGTAGGTTTTGAAAGTCTCTAGAGAAGGAGACTCCACAAACCCCCTGGGGAGCCTGCTCCAGTGCTGCATCACCCTCACTGTAAGGAAGTTTCTCCTCACGTTGAGCTGAAATCTTCTCTGTTCAAGTTTGAACCCATTGTTCCTTGGCTTATCACTGGAGAACCACTGAAAAGAGCCTGGCCCCCTCCACTTGACACCCACCCATAGACAATGTCTGTGTCAATAGACATTGATCAGATCCCCTCTCAGTCTTCTCAGAAGAGAAGACTGCCTCAGTCTCCTTCCACTGAACTCCAGCCAGCTCTTATTCACATCTTTCCCCTTCGCCAAAGCAACTTGCACATTCAGTAGCCCTAGCAAGGTCAGGTGCACGGGAGTTGTGTATATGGGGCCATCACCAGGCTGAAAGTTCAGCTGTCTGTGCTTCCTAGCAAGAGGGAAAAGAACCAAGAGCCCTTGGAAAGCTGTATGATGGGCCTTGAGTGGGAAAAAAAATAATAAAATAACATTTTCTTCATTTATGCACAGCAAGGAAGGCATGGAGTCATGCCACAGACACCAAGAATATTTCTGTGAGATCTATAAAAAAAAAGAGAGAGAAAAAGAATCTCATGACCGACGTGTCAAAAGCAGATGAGAGATCTAACAGGGCTGGCATGGATGCATCTAAAGTTCCACTACTGCTATCACCATTACATGACTTTTTTTGTGCAGTTACTCTTAAAAGACAGTATGAAAAGGTGTTTGTTGCTGCAGAAAAGACTTCATACTGCTTGGGTTATCATCATCTGTATACTGTTGGAAGAAAAATTATATCTTTCATGGATTCTTTTGTTAACCCTCTGGATTTCACAAGTGTCTTGGTTTATCAGATTGTCTTACTTTTCTCTTTATATTCATCTACCTTAGGCTGAAAGATGAAAATGATGCAGATGAAAATATAAGGATTGCTCTAAGAGAGCTGAGAGAGCTCTGCAAAGAACAATGTAAAAGCTAAATGTGGAAAATCAGGCAGAGGCTGGAAGGCTGCTAACAGTGGAGGCAGAGATTGTGTGTGCTTGTTATCATCCTGGTGGAAGAGCAAATCAAGGACATCTTGTAGACTACGAAATAGCTGCAGTGGCTGTGGGCCAATCATGTCATAAACATGAACCTATAGAACCTGAACTGTCATTTATTTTATGTCAATTCAAGTTCCTACTTATTTATTTTCCAGACACAACTACAATGGAAACAATAAAAGGAAGACTCAACTAGCAGAGGTCTCACCTCTATTTTGTATAATTTGCTGCTTAAAAGCTTACAGAGTAAAACATGTAAATATATGCAGACCTGAGAGTAAGACCTCAGTAAAGAAATTACAGAGTATGGCTGAGGAAACTATGGGCCATAAACAAGAAAAGCACTATGGCTGCTGAGCACCTAGAAACCTGCTATAAATTGTGGTGGAGGTTCTGCTTCAGTGGATTTAGTATTCTGGAAGAGGTTGGCTTTTGGCTACACGCAGCGAGGAATTTGCTGGGGCAGGAGATCACAAGGATTCGCGTTGCACCCAGCCCAGCTGCAGCTCTCAGTGCTATGAATGGGGGAATCTGTCAGAGTTATTACCCAGTCTTGGCATGCATATTTTTCCCTGAGAAAAAAAGAAAAAGGCATGACTTGAAGAAAGAGGTACTGGAAATCTCATAATTATGCTGCTGCTTGTAAGATTTCCACCCCGGTGTTTCCAAGTGCTGAACAATTTCAGATGAGACATGCAATCATTTCCAGTCAGACCCTATGTTGATGTAAATTAGGCTAGGTCCACTGGAGTCCTTTCAGGTACCTCAATTTTAAAGGATTTCTCCCTTAAGGTATTTATCCACACCTTACTTTAGAGGTCCTGAATCTCGTCATTTAATTTTTTGATGAATTCCTCTCATTAAAGGAGTCTGGACCAGGAAATGATTTTGTATGCTGTGTCTTTAGTGGAGCTTTTTATGTGTTGTTTCAGAGGATAGAGAACTGAAGATGAAGTTTAGATGCCAAAGAAGAGGTCCTCAATCTTTTCATTTAATGTTTTCATTAATTCCTCTCATTAAAGGAGTCTGGACCAGGAAATAATTTTGTATGCTGTGTCTTTAGTGGAGCTTTTTACCTGTTGTTTCAGAGGATAGAGAATTGAAGATAAAGTTTAGATGCCAAATAAGAGGTCCTCAATCTTTTCATTTAATTTTTTGATGAATTCCTCTCATCAAAGGAGCCTGGAACAGGAAATAATTTTGTATGCTGTGTCTTTAGTGGAGCTTTATACATGTTGTTTTGGAGGATAGAGAACTGAAGGTGAAATTTAGATGCCAAAGTAGAGATCCTGAATCTTTTAATTTACTTTTTTCATTAACTCCTCTCATTAAAGGAGTCTGAACCAGGAAATAATTTTGTATGCTGTGTCTTTAGTGGAGCTTTTTACATCTTGTTTTGGAGGATAGAGAACCAAAGGTGAAGTTTAGATGCCAAACTAAATATACAGAATGAAAGTAGAGAAGTACAGGGTCAGATGTTTGAATGAATTTGGAACCTATTCAAACATCCACAGAAAGTGGCCAGATTTTCAAATGCCCAGAGGAGCCAGTGGGTGGGAAAACTCTTCAAGTGCATGACTTCCTTCAGTCAAATTTGAAGTCAAAGGAATCAGGAAGGCTCTCTCTAGTCTGCATCTGGAGAGAAATGAGAATAAATTCCTTTCCACTTTCAATTTCAGTGATTTTTCTAGAATAATTCTTTGTTACTAAATTCCATCACAGCTCCCCACAGTACAATTCCATTTTTCCTAAGCCAAGACGATGAAAGGCTGATTAATTCTTTGCAGCTGACTCAGCATTCTCCTGCTGCACACCCTCATTTACAGGGGAGGAGGCTGTGGTCCTTTCTTTGACCAAAAAGAGATAATTCTTATCTTTACAACCTTTGGTCAATCCTGCATGTCTAGCTATGCTCCTTTTCACATATTTCAACAGAGGAAACTACAGCAATTTTTGATTCAGAAGAAAAGTTTCCAGGAAGCATGTCCCAGTCTACAAGAGGTGCGTTACCTGAATCTTCATAACAAAAAGCTCCCAACATGCGTAACATGGGAAAATCTGGACTCTGCCAGCTCACAGCAGCCAGGAGCAGGATAGCACACTTATGCTGATTTTCATTTGTGTTGAATTTTGAAAGCTGCCCATCTTTAAAAGCAAAGATTCCAAAGATAACCTTTCCAGTTAGAGAGAGAGCCACAAGAATGATTAGGGGACTTGAGCATCTCCCCTGTGAAGAGAGACTGAGAGCCCTGGGGCTGTTTAGTCTGGAGAAGAGAAGGCTGAGAGGGTATCTGATCAATGTCTGTCAATATCTGAGGGGTGGGGGTCAAGTGGAGGGGGCCAAGCCCCTTTCAGTGGTGCACAGTAATAAGACAAGTAACAATGGATACAAACTTGAACATAGAAGACTTCACCTCAACATGAGAAGAAACTTCTTTATAGTGAGGGTGGCAGAGCCCTGGAGCAGGCTGCCCAGAGAGGTTGTGGAGTCTCCTTCTCTGGACACATTCAAAACCCATCTGGATGCATTCCTGTGGAGACTATCCTGGGTGATCCTGCTTTCAGCAGTGAGGTTGGACTGGATGATCTCTGGAGATCCCTTCCAATCTCTAATGCACTGTGATACTGTGTGAAGCTTTCAATGATCTCTGCTGAGTATATGACACTGACACAACAGCTGTGGGAAAGGTGTGAAATACCATACTCATCACAACATGATGCTTAATCCCCTATCTACTTATGTTTTAAAAGTCATCAGCATTGTTTGGTTATAGCTGAAGTAAAAAGAGAGAGCAGTTTATCTTAGGAAGATATACACAATTAATAATCACCAGGTAGTTATACCAAGGAAACCAAATTTAGTGTACACAAATGCAATCAGCTTTGATTAATTTATTTGGATTCTCTCTCTCTCTCAAAAAAAAAAAAAAAAAGGCATTTCCTAATGAATTTAGCTTCTCAGTGGCACAAAAGGCAAGCAGGTCAGATGTTGTATGAGGCATACAATTACAGGAAGTGTCCTAACAAAATCCTGCAAATCATACCACACATTATACTGGACTCCTGCATACCTGAAATTCACTGTTACCTGAACCACCTACCTGCTGTAATCACAACACTGTACCATGCGTGGGTGCACAGATTTCAGCCTGCTGGCTTCTGTTTCATGACTCCCAATGCATACCAGATACCAGACTGGTAGATTACTGTGTCTGTGTTCTCCTGCCTGCCACACTGAATAAGGGACTTAATATATACTTGTAGGATTAAGGCTTGATATTTATTTCAGAGAAGGAAAAAGAAGCATGCATCTTATTAAACTTTTATCCATCCACAAACTCTGGTGTCAGAATCATTTACCTTTCTAAAACTTTTTAACATATCCTTGTGCACCTCTTCACAAGTATTAAAAACATTTTTCCTTAATATAAAATATTCGAGTCACTAATAGTGAATGATCATCTGCCTCAGGTTGGGTTGGATCACAGGATCAGAGGATGTTAGGGCTTGGAAGGGACCTCCGAAGATCATCAAGTCCAACCCCCCTGCCAGAGCAGGACCAGAGAATCCAGCACAGGTCACACAGGAACACATCCAGATGGGGCTGGAAAGGCTCCAGAGAAGGAGACTCCACAACCTCTCTGGGCAGCCTGTTCCAGTGCTCTGGGACCCTCACAGTCAAGAAGTTCCTCCTCATGTTGAGGTTGAACCTCCTGTGCTGCAGTTTCTATCCATTGCTCCTTGTCCTATCCCAGGGTGCACCTGAGCAGAGCCTGTCCCTGTCCCTCTTGACCCCCAGCCCTCAGCTATTGATAAACATTTATTAAATCCCTTCTCAGTCTTCTCTTCTCCAGACTGAACAGCCCCAGAGCTCTCAGCCTCTCCTCACAGGGCATGTGCTGGAATGATTTTGTTGTTCAGCACACGAGTACACCAATGGTAACAGAACGTTCCTGTTGAATAAGCAAATTGGAATATGAGGAAAACTGGAACCATTAAGGCAATGCATGCTATGCTAATTCAGCTTTCTTGGGTACATTATGATCATAGAATCATAGAATCATGGAATGGTTTGGGTGGGAAGGGACCCCCAAAGGTCATCCAGTCCAACCCCCCTGTGGTCAGCAGGGAAATTCTCACTAGATCAGGTTGCTTAGAGCCTTCTCAAGCCTGACCCTGAATATCTCCAGGGATGGGGCCTCAGCTGCTTCCCTGGACAACCTGTTCCAGTGTTTCACCACTCTTCATGCTAAAGAACTTGTTCCTAACACCCAATCCAAATCTGCTCTGCTCACATTTCAAACCATTGCCCTTTTCCAGGCCTTTGCAAACAGTCCCTCTGCAGCCTTCTTGCAGCCCCCTTCAGGTCCTGGCAGGCTGCTCTTAGGCCTCCACAGAGCCTTCTCCTCTCTTGGCTGAACACCCCCAGCCCCTTCAGCCTGTCCTCATAGCAGAGGTGTTCCAGCTCCCTGATCATTTTCATGATGAAAGTTTTGATTACAGGATGTTGCCACATTTTTGTCCCTCTGCCTCATTCTGTGTGCGAGATGGAAGGATGGTGGCCTCAGGCCCTCTTTACTGCATCCTATTCAGACCCAGATATGAAGAGAGGGTGATTAATCTCCTCAGGAGTTTTTCTGTGACTCTGCTTGCAGCATCACAAATATTTCCAATTTTAGTTCTACAAAACCTCTGCAAGTTAAGCACATGATTCCTTTTGCACTATATCTGCTCTAGGTGCTCCAGCTCTAGCAGGGGAGGTTGGACTGGATGATGTCTCAACATCCCCTTCCAGCCCCTAACGTTCTGTGATGCTGTGATATAGAGAAATAAGGCGTAAAGGTTAAAGCTGAGAAAAAGCTTGGATGCTCTCTTTGATATATCCCCAACATAATGTTTCAGAATGCATGGTACAGAGGCCTGCTTCATGCTGCCAGAATGGCTGCTCCCTTTCACTTACCTGGCAGCACTTTTGCCAGGCCAGCATCAGAGTTCCAGCATCACAAAGTGGGAAGGACACAAGGAGAAGCCAGCTGTGTAAAACCTGAGTGCCAGTGTCTTGGATCTGAGGGAAGCAGGACAGACAGAAAGGTAATCACATTCTTTGGATCTCTTGCCTTAATTTTGAATAATCTTTTTTTTTTCTTTTTCCTTTTGTGCTTTCACATCTCGTTCACCACACAATTTGTACAGTCAAAGAACCACTCTGCAGAAGCTGAGATCCTAAACATAAAACTCAACCTCCCTAGGGCAGGGCTATCTGGCACACTAAATTTCTCTGATTTTTCAGGCTCCATCAAGGAGAGTACTGCCAAGATTTTCTGCTTCATGGCTTCTTGTATATTACATGAAGAACTAACTGCCTTTAGGGCACCTTTAAGGTATCCTTACTTTTTGGATGCCTCAGTCCATCCCTTCATTGGGAATTAAGTACATTGCATGAAACATGGCCCCATGGAAACACAGAATAAAACTGTCCTGGTAATAGCTGTATCCTAAAGCAGAAACTTATTTGATCAGCTAAGACTGAGTAACTAATCTTGGACACTTTTTTAACTTTTGAGTGCCTGGCTTTACAAGGCTAATTTTTATGTGAGTTCTAGATACTTCTTTGTAAGGAAGTGGGTCTGAAAGAGACAATGATCCATGGAAAAGTCTATACCGATTCATTAACTCATTTAGACTGGATCTTGGGAATAACTTCTTCAGTACAAGGGTGGTGAGACTCTGAAATAGGTTGCCCAGGGAGACTGTGGCTGCCTCCCCCCTGGAGATGTTCAAGGCCAGGTTGGATGAGACCTTGAGCAGCTGAATCTAGATGAGAGGTGTCCCTGCCCATGGCAGGGAGGTTGGAGAAGATGATCTCTGAGGTCCCTTCCAACCAAAGCCATTCTATGATTCTGTGATTCTATGATTAACAACACAGTTTCAAGCAGCTGAAAACACAATAGTCTAAAGGGAAGCCTCAAACTGTCTCAGCTGCAGACAGCATTTCTGGCTACTGTGATGGTTTGAAACCATCTCTTTAATTTTTCTTCTCAGAGTTCAAGCAGAGAAAGCTAAAGAATGGAAATAAGTCACTATTGGGTGTAAGAAAGCAAAATAATGATTGTTCTAAACACTTCCATTGAATAGATAGAAATGTTTAAGAACTATTACCCAAAACAAAGTAGGGACAGTTGCACTGGGGAGTTCACTTCCTTGCTGGGCTGTCTGGCTGCTGCTGCTTCTTCTCTTCTGGCTGGAGAAACACTGACCTTGGCAAGATAAATTAACAGCCTCTTTGCTTTTTAACTAGCTCTGCTTTCTGCCAGGGGGGTCTGGGGGGAGGAGGCCCCTGGGAGAGAGGCCCTTTGAGAAAGGTCCCCTTTGCGGGGAAGCAAAGGGAGATCGGTTGTGCTTTTCTGTTGATTGCACGTATTTGTAAATGTTGTGAATTTTGTATATTTTTACATATTCATTGCATTTCATCATAGATTGTAGATTTTGCTTGTAAATACAGCTTGCATTCGCTTCCAGACTGAGCTAGCCTGGTTATTGTTGGTGTGGGGGGAATTTCAGCTCACACTGACACACTCCACCTACAATAAATCCTTGTCACTTTCACATACATCAGTTTGTCTCCTTTGATCCAGATTTTTTGTGTCGTCTGGCACCAAAGGGCCATAAATGAGGCAAACTTCCACAGATGTGAATTTCTTCACTGTGGTGTGTGGTGCCAGCACATTGCAAATGAAGGAGGTGCATGGTTGCAGCTCTGCTGCTCTTTGGCTAGTGATAGATCTTCCCTTCAGAGCCACTATCAAGCAGTGTAGTGTGAAAAACAATCCTGGAGCTATTTTCAAATGTTTCAAGATAACACAAAGGTATCTGCAATGTAAAGGTGTCATTATCAATTCATATCTTGGCCATCATTATGGACAGGAATTTTTCTTTTCTCTGGAAAATATTTATCTCAAGACTTTCTAAAGAAAAATAAACATGCCAGTGCCAAAAGTAGAGCTCCTGGTCAAAATGAGTACGGCTGTTCTATCATTTATACACTGATTTGAAGCCAGATTTACTGTTTATTGATTATATATTTGGGTGTATAAAGCCTGAGACAAAGCTGAAACATGTCAGGAGAAGTCATTTGAGTTTGTTCTAATCCCTAATACAAGCACAAGCATGAACAACTTAGTCATAGTCCTGATTGTGCTTTTCCACTTGAGTCCTGCACATCAGATCCTGCATTGCCATGCAACAACATTGCATGGCAAATATCAGGAAGCCAAATTGACCTTTCTAAATGTACCTGAGTCTACAACATAGATGCAGACAGGAGAAGACAGCATGATTAAACTGCTTTTAAGCAAGTTAGTCGAGGCAAAAGGGAGTCTCTCTCTCAGACCAGAATAGCCAAGGCAGTGACAGTCAAAATCTTTATTCTCAGTCTCCTACATCACAGATACATGCCCTAAATATGACTGTATTAGCACTGCAAAAGCTGCTAAAAATCTGTCTGTGTGGGTGAACAATTTTTTTAAACCTTGAGTATGCTCCAGTGCAGAAAGGGGAAAAAAAATACTCTGAAAATCAGGTAAGTTTTCCATGTTTTCTAGTTTTCCTTGTTCCTTTTACAAACAGTAATACTCAAATATTTGCAGTTTGAAGGGTGAAATGTCATAAAACTCTCCTACCATCCTAACATGTAGAAGACATGTATAGCCCAAGCAGGATGGTCCAGCTGCCATGAATCTCATCAAAAGCCCTCTACTTGCCACCATAAAAGCTAGCAGAAAAGCCCAACAGGGTGGCCCAGCATTCCTAAAAGTAGCTTTTGGGGATAAAGAAGCTTTAAAGTGAGGAAGAGATTCTATGGATGCTGAATCATGGTATCTGAGGACTAAGCCAGTGCCATTTAATGGTGTTATGGTATCTGTGTCAGGAGAAGCTTTTGCACAGCTGGTCAGTAGCAATGTTTCTACTGGAAAATTCACACATTATAAGGTCTACTGACAGAAGTCGAATCAAGATCTTCACAAGGGTCACAAAATATTGCATCCATGTTGCTTCACCAGCATTGTCACTGACCATTGCCACTTCACTGGTTTCTTTAGGTAGCTTCTGTCTGTTAGGGTCTTCTGCTTTGATGTATCTGTCCCACTGAGTAGTTTTACTTCAAGTGTTTGCTGTGCCAGTTCTTGCTTTGAAATCTCAGCTCATCACCCCAACAACTGAGTTTGGCTCTGTCTCTGCCATCATTCATCTGTGTAATGATATTATTTAATTCTAGAAGGTCTGTAGGGATACACTTTGCATGAAAGGAACCTTCTAAAGTCTTGAACTGTGTAATCAAATAGCAGCAGCTTGGTTGTCATTGATAGTCATGCTTTGACCCCTCTTGTATGCCAGATTAAGAGCTAATGCCAACTACTAACCTCTTAGCCATTTGGTACAGCCTGTCATGATCCTTAAACCCCAGCATACACAAAATGTGATAAATATATTTTCCTGAAGTCAAAGGCTGGGTTGCAAAGCACTGTGAAAGAAGAAATGCAAATAACAAAATGAAGTCTATATGTTGTTTAGCTTAGCAATACATATGACAACAATAATCACATCACTGTCAGAGGAAATGCAGTGTACAGCAGCAACTGAAATCTACCATTTAAATTCTGAGGAAATGCAGCTTGTAAATCACCTCATTGTTTATTTCTAGGCATGAAATCATATCTCAACCATTGACCTAATGAAAACAGAAAGGGCTTTATAATTTGACTAACACACATACTGACAATGAATAATGAATAAGCCAACCCCACAGCAAACAACTGCTTTAGTTTTTCCTTAACTCACTACTGTATAGAAAGGCAATCACAGCTTTATAAACTTCTAGGGACATGGTTTAGTGCTGGGTTGAAGGTTGGACTGGATGATCTTGGAGGTCTCTTCCAACCAGATACATGCTGTGATTCTCTGGTTCTGTGATTCTGTGGTTGCTGATTCTCTGATTCTGTGATTCTATGATTTCACTCCATCATTATTTTATGTTTATGCAGAAGATCTCATTGATCAGGTTTTTGGTGGCCCATGTGTCCTGACTTTTTATGTCAGTAACTAAACTAAAGTTCAAGCTTCAAACTTCTCCAAGCTCCCCTCCAAACTAAGCTGTTCTATGATTCTGTGATATTTGCTTGTGCTTGAGATTCCATACTTTATTCCACCTGTCTATAGATCCTATGCCATACCTGCAAATCCCATGTGGATGATCTAAGATGGCACTAGGGTCCTGTGCTCGGTAACAATTTCCTTCTCCAGTAACCTTATGGTGAATGTTTTCAGGAGGTGTTAGGTATTAGACTGGGGCTATTAGATTATTAGATTGGGGCTATTTAGTCTGGAGAAGAGAAGACTGAGAGGGGATTTGATCAATGTCTATCAATAGCTGAGGGGTGGGTGTCAAGTGGAGGGGGCCAGGCTCTTTTCAGTGGTTCACAGCGGTAAGACAAGGAACAATGGGTTCAAACTTGAAGATTTCACCTAAACATGAGGAGAAACTTCTTTACAGTGAGGGAAACAGAGCACTGGAACAGGCTCCTCAGAGGGGTTGTGGAGTCTCCCTCTCTGGAAACTTTCCAAACCCACCTGGACGTGTTCCTCTGCAGACTACCCTAAGTGATCCTACTCTGACAGGGGGGTTGGACCTGATGATCTTTTGAGGTCCCTTCCAACCTCTGCTAGACTGTGAGACTGTGGTAATAGGTTAGACTTGATGGTCTCTGAGGTTTTTTCCAACATGGCTGATTCTGTGATTCTGTGAATGTCTTGTTTACTCCTCCCTTGAGCAGGAGATGTTTCTGTTCATCATTCCATAGGATGAGAAAAGGAAAATCACTCTCACCAATTTGTACACAAACAGGATGGCAGTATGCATCCTTAAAAGGGTATAAAACCAAACTGCCATTTAACAGTGCTGGTGTGGGGGGGGAGAATTATTGATGTTTTACTGTGCTCTTTGCAACATTTTAATTCAGTAGTCTGAAGAAGTAAATAAACAACATCTATTTAAAAAGACCTCATTCTTTCAGCATCTTTCTGAGGAGAGTAAGGGAAGTTCTGAGTGGATCCTAACTTACACGAATTGATGCTACCTGCTTTGACATACCTCTGCTGAGCTTGTTATGATTTAGTCCTGCTTGACTGAACCAGCTTTTAATAGCTCAGATTGTTTCCAAATTACCTGTTTAAGGCTCATTCCAGCAGGCTCTGCTCCTTGCTGCTGCAGTTCCCTGGAGCTATGCTTCCTGGACTTTTAGGGACTCTTCCTCTTTGCTGTCTTCTTCCTCCTCCTCCAGCTGAGTGGTAGCAACACTCCTTATTGCTGCTTTGATATTCCTTGTCCTCCACCTGGCAATCATTTGATATCCAAAAGTCATTAAGAACTTTGGTGCAGAAGCCGTAATACCACAGTGTTCTGGCTATGTTATAAGTGTATTTGTTTCTTTTCTTTACCTGGTTGGTTTTAAAGTGCTTTTAAAGTCAGTACTTTTAATGTCAACTACAATCAGCCACTGACAACTACGATGAGCAATGGACAATTAAGGCTGAGATGAGCAACTTGAAGTCTTCTGATAGAGAGGCTGAATGTCCTCTTTTTAAGGGTCACTTCCAAAATAGCTTATGATTTATTGCAGCCTCCTTTGTCTTAAATATTTCTTATATTATAATTATTGGTTCCTGCTGATGTAAATCATGTGAGTAGAGATAGAAACTCCTCAACATGAGGAGGAACTTCTTCACTGGGAGGGTCCCAGAGCACTGGAACAGGCTGCTCGGAGAGGTTGTGGAGTCTCCTTCTCTGGAGCCTTTCCAGCCCCATCTGGATGTGTTCCTGTGTGACCTGTGCTGGATTCTCTGGTCCTGCTCTGGCAGTAGGGTTGGACTCAATGATATTCAGAGGTCACTTCCAACTCCTAACATCCTGTGATCCTGTGACCCTGCTTACTCTTGAGATAACAGTAAATTACACCAGACACTGTAGTGAAATCAAACTATCTTAAACTAGATACTCTATTCCCCATATAGTCATCCTCACCTCTGATGAGTCAGGATTATAATTAGACCTAGCAAAGATCTGCAGTGACTCCAGTGGTTGTTCTCATGAATCTTACATCAATGACTGCAGGATTTGTTTTACAGAGGGTATGAACATCCACCTTTCCCTTGATTATTTTTTTTCTGTGGCAATTAGACTCTGAGAGCTTGATTCTACAAGATGCAAAATACTTTTTTCCTTACTCAGGGAGACGTTTTCTTGTAAGTGTTCAAAGTTAAGTAACAGCCATTTGGAGGTTCATCTTCTTAAGTCTTTTGATGGGTCATGTTGGAAAACCTCAGTAGTTTACAGGAATGAGTAAGGGATTATGACTAAGTTTTAAAAGTAGGAAATCAGGACTCTGTTGATTAGAATCAGTTCCAGGTCTTCTTTCATTCTTCTTTCACCGAAGAAAACATATTTTAATACTTCCCCCTGTCCTCCCCACTACAGGTTTCCTAAGGAAAAAAAAAAAAATTAAAAACCCAACCAAACCAAAACAAAACAAACCCATTCTCACCTATTTTGCAGTGTTTCAAATACTCCAAGAGCTGTTCCTCCACGTCTGCTGTCTATTCAATACAAGTGAAAACCGTAAAATGAAGCTGAGTAATTCTGGCACCCAAAGAAAGTGCAAGGAGACACTTTTTGAGCAGCCAGAGGACACAAAAGCACACTGCTATATTATACTCTTTGTCATTCCAATTTTAACAATAACAATAAGTATATTAATCACCAGCACCACTGAAGTTTTGTGTGCAATTAGCATTTCAACGCCCTCTCCCTTGGCTGGGGTGGAGCCGTCGGCCTCTATTGTGAGCTGCTCTTCGCTGTGGTGCAAGAATGGAGGGTTCCATGATTGCACTTTGGAAACTGGTGGTGCTTCAGTCGTCAAGAGGAGAGCTCAGGTTTCTCTGTTTGTTTGTTTATTTGTTCCCCTTCTTGTACTTCTGCTGCGTTAACTCATGGAAATTGCTCCAGGACAGATTTAAATCAAAGCAGAACGTTTCCACTTTTTGCTCTGTAACTAGTAAGATTTGTTTAAAAGGCACTGCTGCTGCTGCTGCTCCTGCTCCTGCTGCTGCTGGAGGAACATAAGGCATGTCTGGAATGTTTGTTTGCTTGCACCCTTTTGTTAAGAGGCAGGGCTTTGAGTGGTGCAAATCTCCAGTGCCAGTGGCTGAGCCTCTGAATAATTAAAAGAATAGTGGATTGAAGCTGGGTTATTCTACTTTTTAATAAAATTAAGTGTGCCTGCTATTCAATGCAGTGGTTGCAAATATTATCTTCGTGCTTTACTGGACTTTTAAAGACCTCCACAAACTGCACATGCACCCACACGTGTAAATGGGTCCTAGGATTATGCCTCAGCAACTTGAAAATGTTTGTATTTCTTCAGTGCTGGTTATATTTTGCTTAGCCAAGCAGACAAGTCCTTTCTGGTTAATCCTACCCAGTTCTGTGACTTGCCCGTCCCATGGGGATTTGGTGCATGGAGGTTATTTGTTCGATTAATCAGGAGGTTCCTAAATTCTAATCCTTGGTAAAGCACTGGATTGCCATCTGACCTTGGCAAGTCACTTGACCTCCTTTTGCCTCAGTCAATCCAGCTGGAAAATTGGGTAAAAAGTAGGATTTTACTGAAAACCAGATGCTGCTGCTGAGATGAGGTTCCTTTTGCAAATAATAGAACAGCAAGAGTGAGGCTCAAAAGGCAGCTTTTGCAAAGGGCAACTTTCTGGACTTCACTGGTCTTTGTTACATTTTACAGTTTGGTAGGAGATTCATCAAAATACCTTCTCTGACAGAACAATGTGTGCTGATGCAACATCTATGCAAGCAATTTTGTTTCACTTGCAAGACCACATAGCTTTCTTCATTTAGTAATTTACATTGGCTGCTTCTTGGTGTAGGAGGAATGAGGTAATGAAGGGACTAGACATAGGTATCATATCTGAATGAGCCAGTAACATGCCATGGGCCAGATTCTCTGGCTTCCCCTACTCTGCCTCACTGTTCCTATGGGAAAGGAAAAGAAAAGAAAAGCAGGAGCAGCCAGTGCTCCTCTCCTGCTTGGGGAGGCAAACTGATTCTTTCTGAACCCTTCACCTCAGCATCAAAAGGGAAGTCTGGGCTCCTGAATTCTTCTGCTGCTCATCGATTTTCACTCTGAGTGCCTGCTAATCACTTTACTAGTGATGTAATTGGTGTTATCTATGCAAATATATCAAATTTCACTAGGGACTGGGGTGTCAAATGTCCTTCTGACGAATTTAACAGAATTCTGCCCCTGTATATAGAAAATACAGAAAATCAAATTTGACTCAGTACAAATGCTTTTACCTGAAAGTGCAACAAGTGGGCAGTGGAGACTAAGTTTGTGGCTTGACTGGATATGACATCCCAAAAGAGAATAAGAGATAGCAGATAAGTGAGGGCTCATGATGAACAGATCATTTGCTTCTGCATGTACTTTGCACATTGCAAGAAACTTCACTTTTTTATCTTTGTTTGTTACAACAATTACTTCTGCTTTGGCTTAGTCTTACATAATTATTAAATTCCTTGCAGCTCTGTCTGATTTCAGTAAGTTCAGCCTCACTGTGAGTGATTTTTTTTTTTTTTTTTTAACTCATGATCCTTGTTTAAATAAGCAAATAGTGATTAGATCTTGCCTGTAGGATGTTAAGTTCTGGGAAAGAAAAGAAAAGCAAGGAAGGGAGGAAGGGAGGAAGGGAGGAAGGGAGGGAGGAAGGAAGGAAGGAAGGAAGGAAGGAAGGAAGGAAGGAAGAAGGAAGGAAGGAAGGAAGGAAGGAAGGAAGGAAGGAAGGAAGGAAGGAAGGAAGGAAGGAAGGAAGGAAGGAAGGAAGGAAGGAAGGAAGGAAGGAAGGAAGGAAGGAAGGAAGGAAGGAAGGAAGGAAGGAAGGAAGGAAGGAAGGAAGGAAGGAAGGAAGGAAGGAAGGAAGGAAGGAAGGAAGGAAGGAAGGAAAAAAATTTTAAAAGGAAAAACCAAAGAAAGAAAAAAAAAAGTCCTCTGTATCCTTAGAATCATTTAGATTTGAAAGTGGAAGTTAAATGATAGAGGATTGCCTAAAAACAAATTAGAATAAAAGGGTTGCAGACTTTGAGAAGCAGAACTACCAATTTTCACCGAAGTAACTGAGCAGGTATTAATTCTCTTAGGTAAAGGAAGAAAACAATAATTAAAGGAGACAATCAGATTTTTTTACATATATTTATAGGGTGGTTGTTTTCTTTATTTTTTTCCTGTTCTTTCCACTGTTGCTGTCTTCATCTTGGTGACAAAGGTTCCATATTTCTTCTTACTAATTGTCTCTGACAACAAGTTGGCAGCTTTCCCTGCAAAAATATATTGGTGGTGTTTTAGGTCAGCCTCACACTCAGGGAAGAGAAGTGGCATGGTAGGAGTCTTTGTTTCTTGCCATAAAAAATACAGGGAAGTACTTTTCCTTTGATTCCATAGCAAGAATTTCTATTTATTGTGCACAGCACACAAAATACTCTGTGGTTGCATTCAGGCTCCATCTCCATACAGCAGGTAATTTTTAGCTGGCAAATGAGTGATATCACATGGCTTTGAATGGTATCTCCCATATCATCTTTCCACAAAGCCCCACTGAATAAGTACCAACTAAAGAATATTCCTACCACGTGTCAGCTCATGCATGAAGGCATTAAAGTAGCTAAAAAAATTCATCTAGGTGTTTTAGAAAGCAATCTTTCAAGGACAGGGTTTTTGAAGAAGCAGTAGAGTGATTTTTTTTTTCTGATGGAAAATTCCAAAATTGTAACCCTTGCTTTTATCTCAAAACAAGTAAAAAATAAAAATTAATCCATTCAAAACCTGTGACCACAGTAATTAATATTATCTTATCAGACCAAATCTTTTCACTTTTTGGAATCATAACTTTCAGGATACCAGAGTGAAATGATTCATTAAAAGCTTTCCTAACAAAATCTGTAATTGCATTGGAAATGATTCCATGGGAAAGCATGATCATAGAATCATAGACTTGTCAGGCTTGGAAGGGACCTCAAGGATCAGTTTCAACCTCCCTGTTGTGGGCAGGGACACCTCACATTAGATCAAATTGCTCAGAGCTACATCCAGCCTGGCATTAAAATCCTCCAGGGATGAGGCTTCCACCACCTCCCTGGTCAACCTGTTCCAGTGTCTCACCACCCTCATGGGGAGAACTTCTTCCTGACATCCAATCTGCATCTGCCCACTTCTAGCTTTGCTCCTTTCCACCTAGTCCTATCACCACCCAACATTCTATAAAGTCTCCAAGCTGTAACTGATGTCTGGTTAAGCTATGTTGTACATAATACAGTGCTAGGCACTGCACACAAGCAAAAGCAGAAACAGTCTCTGCTTTTCTGGAGAATTTGCATTCTAAAAAGAAAGAACGTAGCAGATAGGCAGGGAAACATGTGCATCTTTGTTCATTCTGTCCCTTCTGATCCCTGCCCAGACCACTCTGTTCACAGATGCATCCTCATCCAGTACTTCCCCCTCCCTTTGAATTCTAAATCCACTCTCAAGTCACAGAACCACAGGATGTTAGTGGCTGGAAGGGACCTCAAAAGCTCATCCAGTCCAACCTCCCTGCCAGAGCAGGATCACCTATACCAGATCACAGAGGAGCACATCAAGGCAACTTTTGAATATCTCCAGAGAGATATTCAAAGAAGGAGGTTCTCCGATTTTCATTCAGACTTTCCACCACTGGGAATTTGATGTGCACAGAAGTGCTTCCATCTCCCTGCAAGATGCCTCAGTAGGGGGTGCCCCACGTGTATGTGTTGTGGTACTCAGCTGTTGGATTAAGTGTCCAGACAGAAGTCCTGCCTTTTGACATCATCCTCCTTCTGTTCTCTGCCTCTTGTCTTCTTGCCCCAGTGCACTGCTGGTGGTTCTTATACGTCAGTCAGAGCTTGTCTGATGCTAGTTACTGGGTATATGTCCCAGTGGATCCCTGAGCCATATGTTTTCATGTGTTTACAATGTTTTCCTTCTTACCACTGACACCTATTACTCATTTTTATCATCTGCCTCTTCATGACAATATTAAGAAGGGGAGGAGAACGTGTGAGAATGAAGATGTGGGCATGTATGGTTATTCTTTCCATGTGTCACAGAATGACTGGGAAATATTTTACATTTCTTGATGAGAACCCAAGGCTCAGTCCTGCATTTTTCATTGAGGCAGAATTACTGAGAGGGTAGGGGTTGTTTGTGTACTTGCAGCATGCTTCCTTGACTATAATTTCCTTCCAGTTTTCTTTTGGAGATTTAGGTAGTTGCTACTGGTAACACGTTCATGGAATATCTCCATGGTTCATAAATGTCCCTTAACTGTTTATAGAATCATAGAATTGTTAGGATTGGAAGGTACCTCAAGGATCATCCAGTTCCAACCCCCCTGCCATGGGCAGGGACACCTCACACTGCAGCAGGTTGCTCACAGCCACATCCAGCCTGGCTGCAAAAACCTCCAGGGATGAGGCTTCCACCACCTCCCTGGGCAACCTGTGCCAGTCTCTCACCACCCTCATGGAGTTTCTTCCTAACATCCAATCTGAATCTGCCCACTTCTAGTTTTGTGCTGTTCCCCCTAGTCCTAACATTACCTGACATCCTAAATAGTCCCTCCCCAGCTTTCTTGTAGCCCACTTCAGATACTGGAAGGTCACCTCAAAGCCTTCTCTTCTCCAGACTAAACAGCCCCAACTCTCTCAATCTATCCTCATAGCAGAGCAACTCCAGCCCTCTGCTCATCCTCATGGCCCTTATCTGGACACCTACCAGCATGTCTTGTACTAGGGGGCTCCAGAACTGAACGCAGTACTCCAAGTGTGGTCTCACCAGAGTGGAATAGAGGGGGAGAAGCACCTCCCTTGACCTGCTGGCCACACTTCTCTTGATGCAGCCCAGGATACGATTTGCTTTCTGGGCCAATGTTCTGGTGAGCAAGATGAAAAACAGTTCAGGTTCTTGTATTTAACCTGCAGTGTTTTCATGTGAGAGCTGAGGGTGTTTGATCCACTCTGGGTCAGGTTGTGTGGAACAAGCAGTGAACTCCAATATCCAACTTGCGTGTCTTCCTGATAACCTGCCTGCATTCACAGCTTTCTGATTAAACTCACCTTAGACTCAGGGCCAATCTGAAAGGGAAAAGAAATCCCTCTTCCACTTTCCTGGGGTGAAATATTTTGTGGTTTCTTCTGGGAACATACAGAAAACTCTAGCATTTTAGCATTGTCAGTTTCTTGAAAAAAAAAAATCTGTATTTTCTCTAATTGGTGCAACACCAATTGATTTATATTTATAATTTCTCAGTAATTAAGTAATCTCTACCTGACTATGTGCATGTTTAAAACACACAAAAAACACCACATATGAGTATGCATTGTTCTCACCTAGCAGGCAGAGTTTTTCTATCAACAGTCAGTAAATTACATTGGGCTTTTTCCTTTTTTTTTTTTCCTCCTTTTTTCTTTTCTTGATCAAGCAAGCAGTATGTCAACACAGAGGAAAACCATACTGCCTGTTTAAGTTAGAATTCTTCCAAGCGCCTCTTTTACTGTCTCAGAGAATGGATGGAGTTTGGGATCCTGTTCTGTCTCCTTTCCTTTGCTGGTATATTTCTATTTAAAGTCTCACTGCCTGCTAAAATGCCTCTCTTTAATGGCTCTAACTGTAGTAGTCTCACCTCCTGTGGAAAAGATGAAGGCTTCTTATAAGAAACAAGCAGATAATAACTACCTCACACTGGTTCTCAGGACCAGATACACTGTTTGGAGAGGTGACTGTGCTAGCCATTGGATCAAGCCTTTACTTGATGCAAAGATCTCCTGAAGGAAGATGTGAGTAATGCTGAAAGCAAAAGACCTGCTCCCATGCTGTATTTTCATCAGCACAATTGCTAGTGTTCGTATCTCACTTTTCTTTCAAACTGCCTTCCACCACACCAACAAAAAGTGTTCTTTATATCCAGCTCCCCAAATGTGGTTTGGGACAAGCTGTAGTGATTATAGAGGCAACATCATGTAAGTATTAGCATGATTAGATTGCCACATCTTAAATATCACAACGTTCCCAGTGCTATATATTCCCTGGCAGTTCCCCTGTGAAGGAAGTAGTTTGTGTGTTGATGGAGACCATGCAAATTGTTCTGTCTGAAGGAGCTCGTGCACAATCAACCTATTTGAGAGGAGAAAAAAATGGATTCCCTCTGCTCTGTGTAATGCTGTCACTCAAACCACACCTAAATATCAGTAGGAGACTGAAAGTTTAGGGAATTGTTGGCTTTGGATAGCAATTACTATGCAGCGTACATCCAGATCCTGAGCTCAATGGCAGGAGCACAGAACCAAAACTCCATTGATGCAGCCTAAACACTCTAGGTTGACACCACAGGAATGACCCTAAACTGCCCACATGGCCACCTAAGAAAGAGAAGAGCACCTCAAATGGTTTGTGTAAGTGAAATTTTGAGGAGCACTGTCTGCTTTGCATGCTTTTCATTAGTATTTACAACTATTTAAAGGAAGCTACTGGTGTTGTCAAAGCAAATTAACTTGTTCTTTGAAAATCAATCTTCCTTTTTTTTTTTTTTTTTTGAGGTGTATACTGTATCTCCTCACACATTTGGCTGGCTTTTTTTTTTTTTTTTGCCACTGATGGCTTGACATGTTTTTATCTCCATGAACAACAAAGCCATGTATAATTCCATGCAATTGTCTTTTAAGATATGAAGAGGATTAAAAAAAAAAAGAAAGAAAGAAAAAAAAAAACACCCTAATTTACAACACAAATATATTAGGTTTTTATATAAAAAGCATCACACGCATTGATCAAAATGACTTTCTTTATAATATTTGATGCTCAAAAGAGAACTAATTGTATTACATGTTATAAGTGTTATATTATCCAGCTCAAGCTGTGCCAAACAGGAAAACTGACAAGAAAGCATCTAGGCTGGAGTTACAAACCTCCAAGTTGTAATCAGATAACAGCACCTACACAGCTGAAGTAAATATTATCCTCAAGGACCTTTTCAGGTACTGCCTAAGAGGGGGTTGAAATATCTTTATTAATCTTGATGCAGATTAAAACCACCTTCCACGCAGAGCTTGCGGTTTGCTACCTCTTGGTTTCCAAATATATTTGTTAGGGCTAAGCAGCCTCTGCACGCAATGGAACTGTTACTCTTCTAATTCAAACCCCTAAAGTAGGACAGTTGAATCCAAACTACATCCACAGATACTTATAAACAGCATAGGATGAAAACAAAATTGTCATGTATGTGTACACAGCGTATAGATATTCTATAATAAACTCTTCCTAATCAGTTGTGCACTTTATAAAACAATGTAAGGGGGATGACAATGCTGTCATTTGTATATTCTCCCTCAGTTCTTTAATGGAAAGCTGCTGCTTTTTTTTTTTTCCTCCCCTCCCTTGCCAACTCATTCCTGACAATGTTAATGATTCACTATAAAGCAGCTTCTGTGCTATGATTTGTGACATTCAGACTGGTTAGATGGGAGTACTAGGCAGGTTTCTGGGGAGTGTTTTGGATGCAGAAATGCCTTGAAGATAGCACTTTATTATATTTAGGACAAGTATGACATCCCACTTCAAGGAAAAGGCCCCTATACATATTGAGAAGGGATTGCTATGGTTTAAGTGGGGAGGAGAAGGTTAGTTTAAAAGAATGCCTCTGTGTTTTTTGAGGCGACATAAAGATAGGAGGCAGAGAAATGGAGGCAGGAGGCAGAAGGATTATGGATAATGGAAGAATTTTGCCTGAGGGTATGTGCCTGCTTTGCCTATTCCTGTATAACTAGAATATTTATAATTCAAATACTTATCTTTAATAATTAAAACCCAAGGAATATTAAAGACAAAAGGTAGAGAATATTATGTACACATATGTAGGCATCATGCATTAAATCCCCACAGTTGCAAAATATAGCAAAAGGTAGATTTAAAGGAGGTTAAAAAAAAAGAAAAAGTGAATATTTTAAAATGCCTTGGAAAAGAAAAAAAAAAAAAAAAGAAGAAGAAGAATTTCTAATTCACTCCAGTTCTGCCAGAAGTGATACCCCTTACTTCTTATTTCTACACATAACTAGTCATTGGGAGAGCTACTAAAAATACACTGCATGGGAACTTGACATCAGCACATCAACAATTAAAAAGTGGATACAAATATTTCAGGTTTGCACAACCTCAAAAGTTTTGCTCATGATTTATGAAAGCATCGGATTTGCCAGGGCAATTGCATTTTGCTTTTACAGGACACTTAGTTACATAGCTTAAGTAAACTGCTAGTTGCAAGAGAATGTAATATTCTACCACATTCAGTAACACCTTCTGATCTGTTTTCCACAGACAGCAAAGAAACAAAGGAAAACAGCCACTGCTGAGGGTAGAGAAGAGTGTTTGAAAAGAGAAAGAGACCTCAAATATGCCCCTAGGTATTATAAAGCTGTCAATTACAAGCAGGGGAAAAAAAAAAAAGAAACAATACAAAGGCTGCAACAAATAATTTATAAAGAGGAAACTAAGCAAACAAATAATAACAGAAATTAATCCATTAACTTCAAATTATTTTGGGAGACGACGTTTCACATGTCAGGCATTAGTGGAACAAAAGCAACAAGGCTGCGGCGAAAACTATTTCAGGAGCAGAAATCTTGGAACCTAAAATAGGAGCAAATCAAAGATTCAAGTCAAATTAGTCACTAAGGACAAAGTAGTTCAATTCTAAAGTATGTTGCCTTTATGAAGGTGAATTTATGGGTGATAGCTTAAACTAATGCTTGAAAATCAGAGGTGTTAATATTTACACTTTTGCTCGTTACAGCAAGGAAGAGATTAATGAAGAATTAAACATCCAAGTCTCTTTGCTTCTACATCAGACAAAGTAATCCCTGGCTGAACATTAACTCAACCTGACAATAATAAGAAACTCCTCTTCTACAAATATATATATATATATGTAGGAATATTATGTATATTTTTAAAACAGATGCCAACACATCTGATTACGAGTTTAACATACTTGCCCTGATATCAAACCAGAACTAATGAATAAGATTAGTGAAACCTTTACTCCAAATGGAGGAAACTGTTCAGAACCTAAAGATACATCAGAAAAAGTAGTGAAATGCTGCTGTTGGAATATAATTCATCCTCTATAACCTATTTCACCAGGCTCTGCACATTTAGGTTGACCATGATATTGAATTGTGGCTTTTAATAGGTGCCTGAAATACTACAGATCAAATGAAGACCTCTGAAGGTTGATGTTTATAAAGTACAAATGGCTGAAGAACATTTGAGTTTGGGGAGTTTGACTTTTTTTTCTTTTTTTTTTTTTTTTTCTTCCAAAATGTCAGGAGGTTTATCTTGGGACATGAACCACAACCTACCCCAGTCAATGAAGGGCTCTCATTGACTTCACTCTGCTCTAGGTGGGTGCAGAGAGTGAGACAGAGAAACAAAACAAGAGAAATGGGACAGAGAAACAAGAGAAATATTTTCCATCCTTTTAGGACTCACAGTGTAAGTCTTAGATTTGTCTGGAAAAGGCACATATAGGTGATAAGGAAATACAATGCCACTGGCAGGATGTGTTCAATGCCAAAGTGACAAAGGCTTTCCACAGGGTTGGGACCTGCTGTGTAACACTCAGGACTGGTGAGGTTAGCGCTAACCAAACAATCATGGGGTGGGCCCAGGACAGTGAGCTTGCTAGCCCAGTTGAGGCAATCTGAATGCATCCTTTCTTAATCTTGCATCCACCATGGCTTAGGCTCAAGGCAAGCAAAGGGTAGGTTGGCTGCCATCTGTGCCCACATCCTGTCAACACAGGTTGATGATGATGAGTAATAGATGGGAAAGATACATGATGCTTAATTAATTATATTTGATGGCTGTGCTATTCTCTCTCTCTCTCTTTTTTTCTTTCATGATTTATTTTTGCTGTATGCATTTTAAGTTTCTAGCAATTATAAGCTTTCATTTTGGAGGAGTTGTTTCTTGAAGACCTGTTGAAAGCAATTTTATGCTGGTTCATCCAAATGCAGATGCTACCTGCTTGTGGGCTTCAGATTAAACTGCTGTGTTTGAAGATTTAAATTAACCTAAATATCTTTACTTATCCATGCCTCCTCATCTGGAAGGTCATTATTGCAAAGGAGAGGAAAAGATTTTTTTACAAATTCATAAAGATCAGTGTAATAACTCAAGCAGATCATAAATGAAATGCTTTAAGACCTCAGTATATTCTTACACCCCAAACACAGACCAACTTACTGTCTTGAATTTGTATTATCATAGAAACATAGAGAGGTTTAGGTTAGAAGGGACCATAAAGACCATCTACTCCAACCTCCCTACCATGGTCAGGGACACTTCTCAACCAGACTCAGCTGCTCAAGGCCTCATCCAGCCTGGCCTTGAACACCCCCAGGGAGGGGGCAGCCACAGCCTCCCTGAGTAGCCTGTCCCAGAGTCTCACCACCCTCACACTCAAGAACTTCTTCCTCAACTCCACTCTAACCCTGCTCTGCCTCTGCCTCCCCCTTGTCCTGTTGCTAGACACCCTGACGAAAAGTCCCTCTGCAGCCTTCCTGCAGGATCCCTTCAGGTATTAGAAGGCAGCTCTAAGGTCCTCCCAGAGTCTTCTCTTCTCCAGGCTGAACAACCCCTGCTCCATCAGCCTGTCCTCACAGCAGAGGTGTTGCAGCCCTTGGATCATATTTGTGGCTTCCTCTGGACTCAATCCCACAGCTCTGTGTCCTTCTTATGATGGGGACACCAGGTGGGGTCTCATAAGAGTAAAGTGGAAGACTCACCTCTCTAGACCTTCTGGCTACACTCCTCTTATGTCTAAACACATCAACTTCTCTGTGTTTCATGCCACCTACTTCTTCAGCTCAGAGAGTTTCCTTTAGTCCTCCTTCTTTCCTGGTATTTTTGCAATTACATCATCTTTGACGTAAAGGATCACTGCTGAGCTTCACCCTTATGGCTGCTCCCAGGTGCACCCCAATTCAAGAAAAGAGAATTACAATAAAGAAAAAAACATATCAAGGAAAAAAAGTCTTAAGTCCAAGCAAACCTGCTCTCTTCAGTATACAAAGGTGTCTAGGCTAGTGCTTTATTATTATTATTTTTAAATTAGCCAAAGTATGAAGGACTTGATGTCAGTAGAATGTTCAGAATCAAAAACCAGAAGAAACTAAGCCTGCACCCACATGCATGCAGGTGGGATACAGGAGATGAGGCAGTGTGTCAATGAATGGAGTGAACATCTAGACTGCCAAGCAGCTGATGAGATGGGCCTGTGATCAGAAAAAGAGGGAACTCTGAGGAAGTGCTGAACTAGACTGGGAGCAGTTAGTACCACAGAAGTGATTTTACCAATCATAGAATCACAGAATTGTCAGGGTTGGAAGGGACCTCAAGGCTCATCCAGTTCCAAGCCCCTGCCATGGGCAGGGACACCTCACACTACATCAGATTGCTCAGAGCCACATCCAGCCTGGCCTTAAACACCTCCAGGGATGGGGCTTCCACCACCTCCCCGGGCAACGTGTGCCAGTCTCTCACCAGTCTCATGGGGAGGAATTTCTTCCTAATATCCAGTCTGGATCTACCCATTTCTATTTGTTTTCCATTCCTACAATGCCACACAAGATACCATGAAGTGGCAGAGGAAGGAAGATGAGTAGTGTATTGCAGTGGCTTGAAATAATCAGGCTCATATGAATATCACCTCCAGAAATGAACAAGAGTCCTGATATGCTTCTCTGGTTATCCAAATGCATGTGTGAAGGTAATCTTTGGTTTGGCAAAGAGAGCAGGGGTTTGCTATGCCTGTACTTGAGGAGTGCTCATGAGAAATGAAAGACTGAACATGAGGCAGGGAGGCATGAAGCAGCCTGGCTGTAAAATTCTGGAAAACAGGGAAATAAACAGAGAGTAAACAGGTAGGAGTGCCAGAAGGTAGAGATACAGGTAACTGTAAGCAAAAGCTTGCTAATGAACTATTTCTAGATCAGCCCAGGTACTCCTAGCAAATGGCACTCGAGCTGCAGAATGAATACAACTCACCCAGGCTTTCAGAGAAGCTGGGCTGCTCACACTTACAGCATTATTACTGTGGCATGTACAAGGGTAGATGGTAGGGGAGTATGGATACCTACATATGTGTAGACAGACCCTCAGTTCATACACCCATTTTTATGCCAGAAACCAGAGATGTCTAGAATGAAAATGAAGGAATTTGGCAGGACATCATGGATTCCAAGATATTTATAAACTTGGAAAGCTTTAACAATGTAAAGCTGTCTTAAGAAGGAGCCAACTACTGAGAATGCTGGCAGCCTGGGAGCTAAAGAGCTCTGTATGTTCATCTATAGATATGTTTGAGCATGTTTCAGCATATTTGTGCTGCTCTTGTCATGTACTCAAACTCAGAGCACATCCCTCAACGTGTCAAGAGCCAAATCCATTGTTGCCTTTCAGTATTAGATTTCTGGTTTTCCCTTTCACCATCCCACCCCCAAGCTCTTCATTAGTGTTGTGTTGTTTTTACAGGACTTGAAAGCCTCCAAAAAAACCTCTGTGTGTTGACCAACAGAATATCACAGAGCTTTCCTAACTCATGCATGGCTGTTTCTTGATAAAGAAAACTCTCCGTGCTCTTGAATTGATGATAATTCTTTAATGATACTATGATAACATCTCATCCAACTTCTAAAAATAATGTGGTAGGAGACAGCTGAGTAACTGTGGAAGCCTGTCCAGCATACAGACACACACACTCCTGGTCTTCCATGTTGTGTCAAACCAGCTGAAGGAGCTAGGAAGGCTTTACATTAGCATCCAAAAGGATGTTGCTCACAGCTAGAACACAGCATATAAGCTCAGGCATGCAACTTGCATTCAAATCAGCATGTGTGTAAAGAATTAAGGCACCTATGAGACATTAAAACAACAAAATAAAAATAAAAATAATAAAATAAAATAAAATAAAAAGTTAAATTTAGTTGCCCAATTGCCAGAGCTTGTCTGAGTAATAAACAAAGTGTGTTAGATACATTAATTTACAGAGAGCAATTATATGTGATTAGTACAGAATGAGTCACATCACTGGCATGTTGAAATCACTGGCTCTAGCCTGGTAGGGAAGAAATGGGAGCTAAAGGACAAGCAGTGGAGAGTGTACTCTAAAAATAGCATTATCTCCTCCAAAATTATTAACAAAGCAGGGAAAAAAAAAAAAAGAAAGGACTTTGAATGCTTATTGATCAACATATTAAATGATAAATCATGAGAGGCAGTAATGGTGCAGGAGTCAGCAGCAGGCTACCAGATTGAATTTAGGAAGAGGAAGAACAGCTCTTCACAGATCTATCCAAGAAAGCTAGGCAGAAAATTTGCATTGTGGAGGATGCTGATCGGGAGTTATGTGCAGGAAATTTTACCCCCTGAAATATCCTAGGAGTCCCTGAAAACTCTCAACAATTTCCTAATTTAAAAAGTATTTAAAGAAACTCAAGTTCTAGGAAATACTTTTTTTTTCCCCCCTATGGATAATGAATGATTTGCTGATCAAGGTAGCAGTGGGCACAGTCTGTAACTTCATTTTTATGTGCAAACAACATACAGTCCCTCACAGAAATAAAACAGCCTATCAGGAGTGATAGATCAGGCAGCATTTTAATCCCCATTTTGTCTCATCTCAGACTGAGTTAGGGGCTCCCAGCTCTTGCTGATTTCAGAACTCAGTAGGAGCTAAGATCTGGGAAACACTACCTTCCTCGAGATCTCATGGCTCATCGCTCACGGCTCAGGACCAGCCCTGCTATGGGACATTCAAAACCTCTCCAGTTACCTCTCATGCTGAGGGTGGCTGACCTCTGGTGCAGGAGACACACAAGTGTACACAGCCAACACCAAACAGATCTGACAGGAATGCAGCATTTAAAAAGCAGATGCAAGTGATAATTGAGAACTGGTTAGAAATACCTTATGGATCACTGGAAATTTAAAAAAAAAAAAAAAAAAGTGGGAAAGGCAGGAAAAAATGAGCAGGGAAGGAAGGAAGGAAGGAAGGAAGGAAGGAAGGAAGGAAGGAAGGAAGGAAGGAAGGAAGGAAGGAAGGAAGGAAGGAAGGAAGGAAGGTCACACAGGAACACATCCAGATGGGGCTGGAAAGTCTCCAGAGAAGGAGACTCCACAACCTCTCTGGGCAGCCTGCTCCAGTGCTCTGGGACCCTCACAGTCAAGAAGTTCTTCCTCATGTTGAGGTGGAACCTCCTGTGATGGAGTTTCTATCCATTGCTCCTTGTCCTATCACAGGACAATTGAGCAGAGCCTGTCCCTGTCCCTCTTGACCCCCAGCCCTCAGATATTGATAGACATTGATCAGATCCCCTCTCAGTCTTCTCCTCTCCAGATTAACCAGCCCCAGGGCTCTCTGCCTTTCCTCATAGGGCAGTGCTCCAGTCTCTTCAGCATCCTTGTGGAACTATTTGTCAGGAAAGAGTGAATTATTGTATGCAATCTTCAGAATAAAACTGGGTTTCGCAGATGCACAACATCTTAAACAGAAATTGTGAGCATAAGGCAAAAGGTAGATGGCAATTTCGTCAATTGCCACATCTTATGGCCCTAAAATCTGAAAAAAACTTCACATTAACTCAAATTTTAAAATCAAATTAAATCAATTGACATCAGTAGGAATAGTTTTTCCATATGAATGACCTCATATGAAGACTGAGGATAATAATTTAGGAATCTATGAGATATAGCTAGTGGCAAATATTGTGCTGTTTGGATTTTGAAATACAGATTTGATTTCAGAAATTAAATAGTCTCCATATTTAAGGCTTCACCTTATGATTATTATTTACAAGGTACTGACTTCTCAACAGCAAGACCTATTGGTAGAGGTACAAAAATCTTCTAAAGACAGAGAAAGAGGCAATCCCAACACACAAGAAATTTAAAACCCCTCCACTCTGAATAGAACACTAGAAAATATATGACCCAGAGTCATCCCGAGGGATCTGTACAAGCTGAAGAGTTGGCCCCAGGTGAACCTCAGGAAGTTCAACAAGAGCAAGTGCACACTCACACTCACTATCAATACAGACTGGGGGAGGAGGTGATAGCAGCCCTAATGAAAAGGACTTAGAGGTGCTGGTGGATGTGAAGCTGGACATGAGCAGTGTGAGCTTGCAGCACAGAAGGCAAATCCCATCCTGGGCTGCATCCCAAGCAGTGCTGCCAGCAGGGCCAGACAGGTGATTCTGCCACTTTGCTCTGCTCTGGGGAGACCTCACCTGGAGCACTGTGCCCAGCTCTGGAGCCCTCAACACAGGAAGGACATGGACCTGAGGGAGAGGGTCCAGAAGAGGGCGATGAAAATGATCAGGGGGTTGGAGCAGCTCTGCTATGAGGACAGGCTGAGGGAGCTGGGGGCAGACCTAAGAGCAGCCTGCCAGTACCTGAATGGGGCTACAGGAAGGATGGAGAGAAACTGTTTGCAAAGACCTGCAGGGACAGGATGAGGGACAATGGCTTCAAACTAGAGCAGAGCAGATTTAGATTGGATCTCAGGAAGAAGTTCTTCACTATGAGGGTGGTGGAACACTGGAACAAGTTGCCCAGGGAGGTGGTTGAAGCTCCTTCCCTGGAGATGTTCAAGGTGACGCTCGAGGTGGCCCTGGGCAACCTGATCTAGTTGGGGATGTCCCTGCTGACTGCAGGGAGGTCAGACACACACACAAAAATATCTTTTGCTGTTCTCTTCATCCTATTCAACCAGACTTTAAAAAAAAATCTGATTTTTTTTCATAACAGATGAAGAAGTAAGAGACAACTTTAACTAAAATTTTATTATGGCTTTCCTTGAATAAGACTGACGGAAGAAGTAGTTGCACTGTGCCAAATTACAGACCACTGCTTGAATAAAATCTCTCTACCTAGGGATTCTTCCCACCTCTTCATATATTTGCATTTATCTTCCAAATCTATTTTAATGAGCTCCATATAAAAATGAGAGCTCATACTTCTCGAGCCTGATGAACGGGTAATTACTGTTTTGATTCCCATGAGAGGTCTTTGAAAACCCATCTTGTCATGGAAGTTAAGGGCATAATGTTTTAATTGTAGGTAGGAGAGTACTGGGATAATGCTTAAGCTGAATATTCCATGTAAGCATTGTCCAAAATATCTTTACATAAATGACCTATCATCTGTGATGCAACTCTCACCTGTATGTAAAAGAGAGGTGATATGTTTCTGCCGGGAAATCTCAATTATTCTCTCACTGCTAAAGTAAGAGCTGGGTTTAGTATTCCTCTGCTTCCTCAGTTTGGAATAAAATGGAAAACAGTATCCTCTGCAGATCAAATTTTAGGTCTGTATTTAATTGATTAGCTTAGAGCAATTAACAGGAGTACCAGCACCTATATAAACAAAGACAGGAGAACATTGCTCTTTTCAACCCATTTTTGATGTCATTCAATTAAGAACCTCAGTCCTTCACTTCCTGTTCATAGAATCACAGAATTGTCAGGATTGGAAGGGACCTCAAGGATCATCTAGTTCCACCCTCTTGCCATGGGCAGGGACATCTCACACTAGACCAGTTCAAAACGGCCATGGGATCCTCATGCTGGTAGATACCAGATCAAAAAAATGCCAGTCCCAGAAACCTTCCCCCCTACATCAGCTCTTAGATGATGCAATGGATGCATCCATGAGTAATAGGTGCAGCAAACTGCCTGCCCTGGGACAATGTCCTTGGGACCACTGCTGCAATGGGAAAGTTCTGCATACCAACAGCAGTAGCAGTGGAGGAAAGCTTTGTTCACAGCAAGCACACCTTAGCAGAACTGTTTCAATCCCAGTTTTTTCACTCAAAAAAAAAATAAAAAGCTTTTTGGTTCAGGGTCAGGCAAAAACTGGAAGCAGAATTCTGGCCAAAACAGGGATTTGAGGCCCATTTTAGGAAGAAAGAAGCTTCCAGTCGAGCCATGCACATGTGACATAGCTCCTGGAAGAGCAGCTGGAAGTGGAGTCTGTTATAAATTTTTTAGCTATCAGTTCAGGAAACCTTATTTTTCCTAGATCAGATTTTCCCATCCCTTGCATTATGCAGATTAAATGAAATATAATAACTGGAGATTTTAGGTCAAATTCATGACTCCTGCTTAAGTGCTGGAATGAAGAAAAGTTGTTACTTCTAAAGAAAATTTCATGGTTTATTTCACTTCCAAATATCTCTTTTTGGTTTGGTTTGGTTTGGTTTTTAATTTACTTCTTTTTTATATTTATTTTGAGAGCAGCAACTTTTCTTTAAAGAAAAATGAAAAAAGGTGGGTTTTTTTTTATTTACTTCTTTTTTATATTTATTTTGAGAGCAGCAACTTTTCTTTAAAGAAAAATGAAAAAAGATTTTGGTTTTGTTTTTTTTAATTTACCTTTTTTTAATTTTGAGATCAGTAACTTTTCTTTAAAGAAAAATAAAAAAAAGGGGGTTATTGGTTGTTTTTAATTTACCTCTTTTTTGTTATTATTTTGAGAGCGGTAACTTTTCTTTAAAGAAAAATGAAAAAAGTTGGTTTTTTTAATTTAGCTTTTTTTTAAATTTTGAGAGCAGTCACTTTTCTTTAAAGAAAAATGAAACCAAATGGGGTTTGGGTTTTTTGTAATTTACCTCTTTCTTTTCTTAATTTTGAGAGCAGTAACTTTTCTTTAAAGAGAAATGAAACCAAATGGGGTTTGGGTTTTTTGTAATTTACCTCTTTCTTTTCTTAATTTTGAGAGCAGTAACTTTTCTTTAAAGAGAAATGAAAAAAATTATTTTTGTTGGTTTTTTTTTCATTTACCTCTTTTTTATTATGATTTTTGGTGTGGTAACTTTTCTTTAAAGAAAAACAAAACAAAATGGTCTTCCTCAGATTAAAAGAAAACAGTTTTGTTAATCCCAAATGAATATTTTCCAGTTTGCATTTCAGAACAAAAAGAAAAAGAAAATAATTTAGCTTTGGGTTGACTCAGAAGGTGTGAGGGGATTAATTTTTTTTTTTTCTGAATCATGTAAAAAAAGAAAAAAGTGATTTTATTTCCCTCACTTCTGTACACAGACACAAATGGAGACTGCAGGAGAGGCAGGTGCTCAGCATCTTTGAAAATCAGACCATTGGAGTAATAATTTTACCCTATTGATCTTAAAGAGAAAGGAAATTGTACAATGAATATATTTAGAGCTGATACCAAAATAGGAAGGACTGGAAATAGTAAACATCAGAGGAGCTTAGAAAGCATTAAAATGAATACGATTTAATGTGGATAAATGTAAAATAGTACATGTGGAGGAAAATACTATCTGGCATAAAATCAAAGGAACATGCTCCAGGAAGAAAAGTAATGTGGAAAAATTGGGGGGGTGAGAGATAAGAATATATTGGACATGAGGTTTCAATTTAATTACGTTGCTCGAGCAGAAGATCTGTTCATAAAAACAGAGAGATAGGAATTAAGCTTTTGATTTGTTTATTGTGAATGGTTGATGTAGAGTTCTGGTTCTTGTCATTAGCCAAATTCTCTGCTCTGTGGAGAAGTTAATTTATACAGAAGAGCCTTCAGTTATTTTTTTATTATTTGTTGTTGTTGTTGTTGCATTACCTTCCTGCAAATGCATTCCTCTGCTGCTGTGTTCAGTGTGCAGAGCAAGTGCCTTACAGCACCCAGTAAATGATGACAGAAATAAGTACTACAAGGTGTGATCTATTTTGTGAAAGGCTAAGGGTTCTCCATGGTTAGAGCTTAAGGAAAAGGAGCTATGATAACAGCCTTTAAGCACTGAAATGGCAATAGTCCAAAAGGAGGGAAAGGTTAGGGGCTGGAAATGGCATGTTAAGGAACAAGAACTTGAAAGGGGGTAGAAATGTGTATCTAGAAATCAAAACCCAAAAGTAAGCCATGAGTGCAATGAATGAGAGGAAAACTGACCCACAAAGTAGTAAATGCTTCATGTCTACCTGTGCTTCAATGGGGATTTGACAAAACCTCAAAGGCTTTGCAGAAGACATCTTTCCATGTAGGACATCAGACTGTTCTACCTGGATGATCAATTCCACTTGTTCCATACTCAAAAAAAAAAAAAATCTGCTGTGATTCTTTAATTTTCTGAAAATCCCTTTCTTTTTTACATCACAGTCTCACAGTACATTAGAGGTTGGAAGGGACCTCCAGAGACCACCCAGTCCAATCCCCCTGCTGAAGCAGGATCACTTAGGGTAGTCCACACAGGAATTCATCCAGGTGGGTTTGGAAAGTCTCCAGAGAAGGAAACTCCACAACCTTTCTGGGCAACCTCCTCCAGGGCTCTGTCACCCTCACTATGAACATAGTTTCTATGTTCAAGCTTGTAGCTGTTGTTCCTTGTCTTAATATTGTGCACCACCAAAAAGAGCCTGGAACCTTCGTCTTGACCCCCACCCCTCAGCTATTGATAGACATTGATCAGATCCCCTCTCAGTATTCTCTTCTCCAGGCTAAACAGCCCCAGGGCTCTCAGTCTCTCTTCACAGGGGAGATGCTCAAGTCCCCTAATCATCCTCCTGGCTCTCCATTGGATTCTTTCCAGCAGATCTCTGTCTCTCTTGAACTGGGGAGCCCAAAGCTGGACACAGTATTCCAGTTGTGGTCTCACCAGGGCAAAGTAGAGGGGGAGAAGAACCTCCCTAGATCTGCAAGTGTGGTAAGAGGATGGATGTGCTTTTGCTTTGTCACTGTTCTTCCAGTTCAAGGTGTTACTGCTTGACCAGGAAAAGCAGAAGGGCTGGCAGGCCCTGTTGGGTTTGTCAGGTTTAGCACTCCTGCAGTGATGCTCAGATACATCCTTGACCAAGCACAATGGGCAAGTGTGTGATCTCCCAAGTCCAAGACTGACCATTTCAGCACCTTGGTGTTTTTGTTATTTGGTGTCTCAGTTAATGAGTTCTGCAATTCTGCACAGGGATATGTCCCAGGCTTACTTCAGCTGCAAGAATCCAACTTACAGTTATCTTCTGGTTCACAGCTTTGAGGGGATTTCTGCACCAGTACTATTTTTGATTTCCAAATTAATGTTGAGTTTCTGAAGAACAGGATGACAATCTCAGATGAAAAAAAAAATTAAAAAAATCTCCAGGATTCTTCCTCAGCATCTCCCTGCTCCATCCAAGCCTTGCCTGCAGGAATTTTAAGATAGAAATCACATGGCTAACATTAAAATCTTGTTAAAGGATTAGGGGCCACATCCTGAGCTAGGTTAAATTGAATGCAGCTCCATTGACTCCAGCAGAGATTTACCCTTTCACAGCAGCTGAAGATCTGACCATAAAAACATCTTGGCCTGGTTTCTTACAGGACTGGGTAGGTATGTTCAATATTTGATTTCTGGCTCCAAGTCTTCTTGACCTGTTACAGTTGTCTGGATCTTGATAAGATGAAATAAAAAAATGGTGTGCAGAGTCAAATACTTGCAAGTGCCTTGCAAGACAGGAAAAGCCGAAGGGAAACTTGCCAGTGCTCCATCATAGTGTCTCTTTTTCATGCACTATGCCACACATTTTAATTGCATGTGCATAGGCATCTTTCTCACAAAACTCTTGCCCCATTTTGTGCTGGAATTAGGCTCCTGTCCTGTATTTCCTTTTATCTTTTCCACTTCATGTGTGGGTCCCAGCCTAATTTACAGTCCTGCTATCCAAACCCAACATAAAATACACAAATTATTCATGCCTTCATGAGCTTTTCCATAGTGACTCATTAATTATTTTTATGGCATCTTAGGAGAAAATTATTACAATTCCCTTTCCACAGATGAAAGAGAAAGGGACTATGGGCAGTTTGGGGCCAAAAAAGCAGATCAGTGCAAGCCCAAATCTCCTTGCTCCCAGCTTGTGTCTATTTCTTCCCCAAAAAAGTGAAGGATGTCCATATTCACAGCTTTCGTTATAGGCACTGCCAGTCACAAAAGCTGTCCCAAAAGGTAACACCAAAACACTGCAGTGGAGGCACTCAACTAATGACAAACACAGTGGTCACCTGTGAAAATATTATCCTAATGTTACTTAAGGAATTTGTGGCAGAGCAGCAAATACAAACTTTTCAGAGTCTGCAGCTTAACCACCTGACCATGCTTTCAGTTTATGAAATCTTCTCTTATTGGATACCTTTTTTCTCTCTGTACAACACGATGTGAGGCTTCCAGCAACAGGCATTCTTGTAACAGGAAGAATCTTTGCCAAGTACCTGGGGCTTTTTAGTCTGGAGAGGAGAAGTCTGAGAGGGGGTTTAATAAATGTTTATAAATATCTGAGAGCTGGGGGTCAAGAGGCACAGGGACAGGCTCTGCTCAGTTGCACCCTGGGATAGGACAAAGGCAATGGATAGAAACTCCAGCACAGGAGTTCCACCTCAACATGAGGAGGAACTTCTTGACTGTGAGGGTCCCAGAGCACTGGAACAGGCTGTCCAGAGAGGTTGTGGAGTCTCCTTCTCTGGAGCCTTTCCAGCCCCATCTGGATGTGTTCCTGTGTGCCCTGTGCTGGATTCTCTGGTCCTGCTCTGGCAGTAGGGTTGGACTGGATGATCTCTGGAGGTCCCTTCCAACCTCTAACATCCTGTGTGATCCTGTGATTTTGCCAGGTTAGAACTCTGGAAATATTGCAAATATGTCATTATTGATCACATGTGTGTTTCAATTACTTCTGAGTCCCAGCTGAAATTTCTGAGTCTCCGAACTGGTTCATCAAAGCAATCCTGCTCATGTACTGGCACCTCGGGTCCTTCCTCGTAAGCAAGCTCCATCCTTCTTCACTGCTTCATGAATAATATGCAGTAATAATATGCAATGGAAGAGATGCAAGACAGTTGATTTCACAGTCTATCAGGCACACATATCTCAAAGAAATGTTTGGTGGATTTGTTCCTGAAAACTAGTGAAGAAATGATGTGTCTAGCTCAGACTGAAGTGTCAAACCAGTGTGCGTCTTACAAACCAGCTGCAGCTCCGATTTCAAATGTTCTTTCAGGGCCACAAAGATGATCCAAGGGCTGGAGCACCTCTGCTATGAGGAAAGGCTGAGGCAGCTGGGGGTGTTCAGTCTGAAGAAGAGAAGACTCCAGGGTGGCCTTAGAGCTGCCTTCCAATACCTGAAGGGATCCTGCAGGAAAGCTGGAGATGGTCTCTTGATAAGGGTATCCAGCAATAGGACAAGGGGGAATGGTTTGAAGCTGAGGCAGAGCAGGGTTAGAGTGGAGCTGAGGAAGAAGTTCTTCAGCAGGAGGGTGCTGAGACTCTGGCACAGGCTGCCCAGGGAGGCTGTGGCTGCCTCCTCCCTAGGGGTGTTCAAGGCCAGGTGGGGTGAGGCCTTGAGCAGCTGAGTCTAGCTGAGAGGTGTCCCTGGGCATGGTGGGGAGGTTGGAGTAGGTGATCTCTGAGCTCCCTTCCAACCTGAGCCATTCTATGGTTCTGTGAAGCCTTTTTTGGTTTGGTTTTGGTTGGTTGGGGTTTTTTTCTTTGTTTTGGTTTGTTTGTTTGTTTGTATGTTTGGGTTTTTTTTGGTTGGTTGGATTTTTTTTAATATGATTATACAGCTAAATTAGAGCATGTGAAATATTTCCTCTTTTTTTTTCTATTTTGTTTTTTTTAATCTCTCAATTTTATCTTTGTTATGATAACACAAAGGTGCACTGCCCCAGAGTATATCAATCATCTGTTTGATACAGATTCTTTCAATCTTGTGCTTCTCTGTGGCAGATATTGCAGAGTTTCCCTTCAAGAGCATCACTCTTTTGACTACTCTTGTGCTGGATCCAGCAGGATCCTATTTTGTCCTAGCCTCCTTTTCAGATTTCTTTATAAAGAGCTAAAAGGAACAGAGATGTATTTAAAGATAAGGTTGCGTGTCTTTTGGACCAGTGAATATGATCTCTCCCATGTTAGGAGTGCTGAACACCACACTGAAAGCCTATGTTTACAGTACTTTTGGCTGGAACTAGAGATGGAAATGCCAGAAGATCCAAGAGGAAGTGTGTTGCAGGGGAAATTTTCAGTCCAAAGTTGTAAATTAAAGATTTTTGGGATTTTTTTTTTTTTTTAAAGAACTTCTGGGTGAGCAGACAAACTTTAAATACTTCCTCAAAGGCCATACCTTGCAAGGTTAAAGCTGGAAGACTAGAAACTAGGTTATAATCACATTGATGTCACCAACACAAGAGGATTGATCTGAAGTAAGCTACAAATTTAGCTGTTTTATGGCAATGCAGCTTCTCCAGATGTTGCATTTCAGCAATGAGTTTCAGGGCTGGATTTTCAGAAAGGATATTCAGGAGGTTTCTCAACAGCTGTGCTCTGTCTAGACAGGAATCTTTCAGTCTACATCAGAGTTCAGATTTTTTGTTTTTATCCTAAAACCTTTGAAAGGAAGGCCACATCAGACAGAAAAAATATGGTACCTCTCAGGTAGAGTAAACAAAGCATGGCAAGCCAACTTAGAAGGAGAGACACAAGGCAGATGGATGGACATATACAGTCTTACAAATACCTGCTAGCAGAACTCTGCTAATCTAAAGGTCAGCAAGCAAAGAGCACTCCAGAACATTAACATGGTTGTGGATAGCTCTCCCCAGAGGACATGTTTTTCAATCCTCTGTGAAATCAGGTTGGCAGCTTATGAAAGACAGAGCCTTGATCCCACATGTCTCCTGCAAAACCACAGGAAACAGCACTCATGTTCCTCACACCAGAAGTCAAGGCTCACGTAATCAAGTGCCACACAGTGCATTATAAAGTGCAGCCAAGAGGCTTTGGCTTTGTTGTCTGTGGTCACCTAACGTGTGAGCAAGCATACAGGATATTATTGTTCATGTGTGAAAATTGCTTCTTGTTGTCACCATCAGGGAGGTGTTCTGCTAAGGTTCATTCCTCAAGCAAGTGCTTTTCTGGACACATTCTCCCCCTCTACACCACTCTTAGGAGACCTCACCTGGAGCACTGTGTCCAGTTCTGGAGCCTCTCTTACAAGAATGATCTGGAGGTGCTGGAAGGTGTCCAGAGAAGGGCCACAAGGATGAGCAGAGGGCTGGAGCTCCTCTCCTATGGGGACAGGCTGTTCACTTTGGAGAAGAGGAGGCTCCCAGGAGACTTTATTGTGGCCTTCCAGTATTGGAAGGGGGCTACAAGAAAGCTGGGGAGGGACTTTTAGGGATGTTGAGTAGTGATTGGACTGGGGGGGAATGGATCCAAGCTAGAGGAAGGGAGATTTAGATTAGAATTTAGGAATAAGTTCTTCCCCATGAGGGTGGTGAGACACTGGAACAGGTTGCCCAAGGAAGTGGTGGAAGCCTCATCCCTGGAAAGGCCAGGCTGGATGTGGCTGTGAGCAACCTGCTGTAGTGTGAGGTGTCCCTGCCCATGGCAGGGGGGTTGGAACTGGATGATCCTTGAGGTCCCTTCTAACCCTGACAATTCTGTGACACTGTGATTCTTGTTTCTGATGGCTAGCATGGACATCACAATCATTCTGAAGAGGTGCTTAGTGCCAAAACATGATATGTAGCTCTGTTTCACCTCTTATTGCCTATTTATCTTTTTTATTCTTTTTTTTTGACCACTTTATGCTTCACTTGCATGAGTATAAACACCCCATACTGTAAAAGCAGAGTCTGATCAGCACTAATCCTCCAATGGGCAATCTCCATTCTCACTCCTGCTGTATTTAGCAGTTGATAGAGAAAATAAGGAAAATTAAATTGCTGAAACAAAAAAAAAATGATTGAAGCCTTATTACAGCAAAAAGTGAGACTGTTGTGTAGGGCTGATTTTTTAGGCTCTGTAGCCCCTTCAAATTCTAAAAATGCCTGTCTATTTTAGACATTTGTAAGGCACTTGGCAAGCACTGCTTGGAAGATGATAGTGAGATTTAATTTTAACTTTTGAAAAGCTTAGTGTAGGTCAGAAGGAAACCTGTTTGAGGAGCTCAGCCTCTGCTGTGAAGGGACAGATCTCAAATCATACAGACAGCAGGAATTAATTTCTGGCAGTTGCCACTAATGAGTACTTAGATTAGATAAAATATTGTAAACTGTGAATTACTTCCTGAAGCCAAAGCTTGAGGCCCAGTTCAGTTAACTAAACTCATTGCAGCTTTGCACACTACCTGTTCAGAGAGCACTACTTCTAACAGGCAATCTTCATCCTTCAAAATCAATGGAATTTTGAGTGTTATCATAATTGCCCCAGTTTTCTATCCACAAATCTAGAACCCTTGCTGATTTTCCAAGACTGAAGGTGAAAGGCTCTACATATTCAGATCTCAGTTCTTCTTCCTAACCATCACTTCTTGCACTACCCTCTCAGGGGCACTCCAGAAAGCTGAGGGCGCCTGAAGAGAAAGGGTAGAGAGGAGGTTATTGGAAGAGACAAAATGTGAGGCATAGCTTCCTCACATCCATTTGTAGCTCCTGTGGGAAATATTCACTGGCTAGGCAAGCTTGAGAAATTAATATGGATGTAGCAACACTGCCAAAGGATGGAGTGATATGCCAAGAACCTAGAGCACAGGTGAACACAGAAGATCTATCTCCACAGAGATCATTTTGGAGTCTGGAATCCAGCAGGTCTGAAAGTTGTTTCCAGAATTGTTTCTGCCACAGAGTAAAGAAAAGGTGAGACTCACCTGCCCTGGAATGATTCAGGAGCGATTTCTGTATGGAAATCCCTTGGCCTCTCCCCTAGGGTTTTTAGTGCCAGAGGGGACAATCAGGCCCAGACAGGTTCCATACAGATTATCCACTTAACCTTATTTCAACAGTTATTGGTATCTCTCCTCCTGCTCTTGCTCCAAACAGACAAATCTATCTCCTTTTGATTGCTGCATAAAAGGCTGACCCTTTTCACTGCACTAAAGCCTAACCTTCAAAACCAAATTTTCCTTATAAAATAAAATGGAAGTATATTTGTTGGAGGAACTTGCAACTAAATTAAGATCAGCATTGGGCATACAAATCCTTAAATGGCTGCTAGCTATTGATTTACTTTCTGAAGTGATTTTCTCTGGCTCAGAAACTCTTTCCCACGCTTGGTGGTGAACAAGCATTGTAACCCTAGGGTTTGGTCTATACTAGGGAGATTTCCCCCAGATTCTCAGTGGGTTTAGCAAGGATTTGCCAATGAAGTTTTAAAAGTAACTGGAACTGCTGTTTAGGCTTCACTGTGTTGGAATGAAATAGGAACAGTTTGGATTGTTTGATGCTTCATCTAGCCAAGGACTTCAACTGGCTTATAAGCATCAATTTAAGAGCCCATATTAAGAATATTATGTGTGGAAGTTAGGAAAAAGTTCTTTACCATGAGGGTGGTGGAATACTGGAACAAGTTGCCCAGGGAGGTAGTTGAGGCCCCATTGCTGGAGATGTTCAAGGTCTCTGGGCAACCTGATCTAGTTGAGGGTGCCCCTGCTGACTGCAGGGGGATTGGACTGGATGAGCTTTGGAGGTCCCTTCCAACCCAAACCAAACCCATACAACCTTTGGCAGGTACAAGCTGAAGGGGTTTTAACATAGTGCAGGTGTCTGTGAACTGGTGTCCCAATAGCAAACTAGATCTGGACAAGCTGGAGAGCTGGGCAAAGGTGAACCTCATGAAGTCCAACAAGGAAAAGTGCAGAGTCCTGCACTTGGGGAGGAATAACAGCAGGCACCAGGACAGACTAGGAGTTGTCCTGCTTGAAAGCAGCCTTGTGGAGAAAGACCTTGGAGTCCTGGTGGACAAGAAGTTGTCCATGGGACAGCAATGTGCTCTTGTGGCCAAGAGGACCAACAGCATCCTGGGGTGCATTAAAAAAAAGTGTGGCCAGCAGGTCTAGGGAGGTTCTCCTCCTCCTCAACTCTGCCCCGCTGAGACCACACCTGCAATACTGTGTGCAGTTTTGGGCTCCCCAGTTCAAGAGAGACAGAGACCTGCTGGAGAGAGTTCAAGAGAGAACTACAAGGATGATGAAGGGTCTTGAGCATCTGTCCTCTGAAGAGAGACTGAGAGACCTGAAGCTGTTTAGCGATTAGAAGAGAAGGCTCAGAGGGGATCTTATCAGGGTCTATAAATATCCGAGGGGTGGGTGTCAAGGTGAAGGTGCCAGGCTCTTTTTGGTGGTACCCAGTGATAGGACAAGGAACAACAGGGACAAGCTGGAACACAGGAGGCTCCACCTCAACACAAGGAGACATTTCTGTATGGTGAGGGTGATGGAGCCCTGGAGCAGGCTGCCCAGAGAGGTTGTGGAGTCTCCTTCTCTGGAGATTTTCAAGACCCATCTGGATATGTTCCTGTGTGACCTGCCCTAGGGAACCCTGCTTTGGCAGGGGGATTGGACTGGATGATCTCTGGAGGTGCCTTCCAGCCCCTAACATTCTGTGATTCTGTGATTCTGCAATGTTAAAAGCACCCAGGCTGTCAGACTTTCGAGGAAATACTCTCAATACTACTGGCAATGGTATGGTTCTACATTAGGTCTTCAAGTAGCTTTCTGTCTAAGTGTAACATCTGTTAACATGGAAGCTTGAAACTCGAACCTGTAACCACATTTCTTTCAGGGAATATTTTTATAAAACAGTCTGAGCAATTTTATAGCACCAAGGATGACTACACACTGTGATCAAACAGTTGTTACTTTCAAGAAGTCTTTTCTTGTAAACTCAGGAAATTTATGGTATTAACAGCTTCTCTATAAAGGAATGAAAAAAAATCAAAAAGAAAAAGCCTTCTGTATCATGAAAAGGACAGTCTTACAGTTTTGCTTTAACTATCCTGAAAGCACTTCTGTAACTGCATTTTGATGGGCAGAGAGAGAGGCAAGGTTTCTATTAAATAACAGCTGTATTTCCTGAAGGGGAGGCCTTTTTAATAGCAAAGGAGGGGGGGGGGAAATAAATAAAAAAAAAACAAGTTTCTAAAGTAGGCATTTAGCTCTGCTTTCTCCAGTAGATGTCACTTGCAGTACATAATAATTCATGTAAAGAAGTCAGAGGATATAGAAATTCATCGCTAGCCAAATTAAAAAGCCATTTCTGTGCCCTGTGTTTATAGTCAGCTTGGCATTTGGTTCCTTTCAACAGATGGCATTGAAATAACAAAAGGTAAAGCTTTTCTTGTGTTTTTTTTTTTTTTCCTTTCCCATTGATCAGTGAGGATTATGTCTCTGTCTCCTATAATTTGAAATACCAGAGGGGAGACAAGTGTACTTGTCGACACAAGTGAAGTCTGGGGCACACCTGATCTAATATTGTATTGACAAGTAGGGTTTGGCAATTACCAGATTTTCTCTAAAGAGAAGATGTATTATGGAATTTATTATTATTATTATTATTATTATTATTATTATTATTATTATTATTATTATTACAGAATCATTACCATTTTAGATGAAATTTAGTAAGGAATAATTGTAGGACAAATACATCTCAGGAGCAGAGCTGTTTTCTTCTACAAGCAACAGAGAAATTGTAGGTATTTCATGTATTTCAGGGAAGCTGTTTTGTGTTATATTTGATTAGAAATGTAAGTGGTGTTCTAGGAACTTCCCATGTGGAGCCTTGAGAGTAGCTTTGAAGAAACAGACTTCGGGGTGTTGGTTGCTGAGCAGCTCCCCAGGAGCCAGCAGTGCCCTCCTGCAGCCCAGCAGGCAGCTGTGTGCTGGGCTGCAGGCAGAGGAGTGTGGGCAGCAGGGCAGGAGAGGGGATTCTGCCCCTTGGCTCTGCTCTGCCTCCAGTTCTGGTGTCCCCACGATAAGGAGGACACAGAGCTGTTGGGGTAAGTCCAGAGGAGGCCACAAAGATGATCCAAGGGCTGGAGCAGCTCTGCTGTGAGGACAGGCTGAGGGAGCTGGGGGTGTGCAGCCTGGAGAAGAGAAGACTCTGGGGGGACCTCAGAGCTGCCTGCCAATAGCTGAAGGGATCCTGCAGGAAGGCTGCAGAGGGACTTCTCATCAGGGTGTCTAGAGACAGGCCAAGGGGGAATGGTTTGAAGCTGAGGCAGAGCAGGGTTAGAGTGGAGCTGAGGAAGAAGTTCTTCAGTGGGAAGGTGCTGAGACTCTGGCACAGGCTGCCCAGGGAGGCTGTGGCTGCCTCCTCCCTGGGAGTGTCCAAGGCCAGATTGGATGAAGCCTTGAGCAGCTGAGTCTAGTTGAGAGGTGTCCCTGGGCATGTTAGGGAGGTTGGAGTAGGTGGTCTCTGAGGTCCCTTTCAACCTAAGCCATTCCATGATTCTATGATTCTATGATATGAGCTGCTCTGCATTGCCTGCTTCAGGTCACATATAACGTATCAGGTCTGTAGACTTTATCTCTCCAGTCACAGGCCCGAAATCAGTACCCACAGACTTACAGAAGGGCTTACAAATGACCAGTAGAAACAGTTGGTTGGAAACATACAGAAAAATACAGAGAGAAGATAAAAAATATCTGGGAATTAAGTAGAAATAAAAGTCCTGATAAAATTAGTCAGATTTCTGGGGAGGGCAGAGATTCATGCTCTTTGGCTGCACTAATTTGGCTCTTTTTTTTTTTTCTATTTTCTTTGAGCAAAAATAAAAATAACTCAACCCTTTGAAACTTTGACCTGACACAGGCTGTTGCGATTCTTCTGCTGAATGTGAAGAATGGTCTGGAACACCACTGACCTATTTTCATGAGTAATGCAATAGCTACTCTGAGCTGAACCCATCTAGGAGAATCCCATTTCTTTTAAGCAGCACTCAAATTCCCTGTGATGGGTGCAGTGTAAATCTAGAAATGTTTTTGTATTTATTCCCTTTGCTTACAGGCACACACACTTTGGACAATGAATCCAAAGAGATGGGAATTGCTCTTTGAAATGAAGATGCTGTGCTTTACTGAAGGTGCAAGAGGCTGTGAACAGACAAAGAAAACCTGCAGCGTTGTGTAATCTAAAGGTGGAGATTTGGATTTGAAGGGATTGCAAAGTTGATGTACTAGGCACACACTGGTACCTCTACAACAGAGGAGCTCATTGTTTTCTTACAAATCCCACATCATGGCACCACAAAGCTGAGTATTGTGAGCTCCGTTTTATAGATTATGGAGGGTGGTGTGGACTTCACCTCTGCTAAACCTGGCCAGTCACAGCGAGAGAGTCAGAGGGAAATCTAAGACTGTTGATTTCAAGCTCTCTGCTATGCCCATGAGGGAGCTTTCCCTTTTGCTCTTCCTAAGGGGAGATTCATTTCTCTCTCTCTGCAGATTCTGAAGGTCAGAAGGAAACATCCCTGAAATGGTAATCTGGCCTTTTACATTCCTGAGTGTTCTTCCCCTAATTTATCTGTTGTTTATTCATGCTGAGGAATACACACATTTAAAGACTGTGTTGCAGAGAGCTCTCTGAATTTAAACATGGCACATACAGGTATCTTCCCATATTGTGATGGCATGAGAGGCATCAGCTTCTGACAAGCTCATCTAGGGGATTGGGGAGGACATGAGGTTATCCCCTTCCTAAGATATTCGACATCTGGGTTTCTCCTTCTACAGTGTTTTGACATGAGCTAATTGCCAGCTTCATTCATGTTGAGTGGATGCTTTTAAAGGCAGCACTGCAAGAAGTCTTGTGCTTCTTCTTAAAGAACCAGAGTAGCCTATAACATTTCCAAATTGATATCTTTGCCTGGTTTTGCTATCAGCATTGGTAAATGTATATATTTAGCTTCAGCTGACCCAGTGAAGCTTCATCTGTCATGCCAGAGAGTAAGGATGTCACACTGGGTGTAAAGGACATTGAAGAAAGGGAATCAGTACATTAGAGTGAGTGTTAAGTAATCAAAATACAAACCCTTAGTTAAAACAAACACCTTGGAGTAATTTTAAACAGGCAAATCACTTCTGGCAGTTTTGCCTTCTGGCTCCGTGCTCTCATCAACATTCTCAACCATTCAATTTCAAAATATCCACAGAACTCACAAATAAGGCAGGAGATCCAATACTTTATTGATGCTTACAGCCAGAAAAATGAAGCAGCTCTAATTTAAACGGTCAAGCTGACCATCCTTCAAGCTATCATTCTTTTAAATCCCTGTGCTCCAGCAATTTACTCTGAGACTTGCAACTCATCTGATTTCCCCCTTCCGAGACCTAAATTCTCTGAAACAAGCAGATAACCTCCACTGGCTATGCTTTTATGACAGCACTTTGATTAGCAGGTGATCTTTCCACTGGAGTCAAGTGAAGTAAGTAATTATTCCATTTTTCAGTCTTGCCGTTCAGGTATTGTTGACAACTGACTATTTTTTGTCATACTAAGCAACACAAGGCAGGAGATTGGATACTCAAAGAAAACTATAATTCTCTGAGGGGAAAAATTAAAAAATGATATCTGGTCACTCCGTGCGTGGCAGGCCTCCAAGTACCTGCTGAATTGCAAAAAACACAACGCATTCAAAAAGGATATTTATGTGTCCCCTTCTACACTGCACCTGAGCTGTTTCTCTCTCCTGTGTCACCAAAACTGTAAGCACAATTTACAAGTATATGCACAATCAAATTGGTATTGATTTAGCAATGCCTTTCTTTGATGTCCCTCCCCCTTAACCTCATTTATAAAGCTGTTTTGCATTATTTCAAACTGCCGATGATTTGTGACTCATGAATATTCAAATCTAATTTACACTTACCTTTTTTTTTGCATGCGGGCTTACTTGTAATGTGCCTGGGCTGCCCTTTGCTTTTGTGTTTATTTGCAGCCTGTTTAGTGAAGTAAACTCTTGTGTTTAAAGCAATAGCATCTACTCAAATGTTAAGTTGCGCAGTTCTCACCTTACTACAGTTCCATATCACTGCAAGTCCATTAACTGCACTTGAGTTACTCCTGCCTAAGTGAAAAGAAGGAGGTCTGTGAACCCGTTTTGACTCTTTTCTCTTTGGCCCTGAGCTCTCATCAGCATCATTTAACAAGTTTCTTTGGAAGAGCAATTGGTTTAGTTAGTATTTGGTTCAGAAAGAAACACCAAGACTAAACTCTCTCATTCTAATGTTTCTTTGGAGAGCAATTGTTTTTGTTAGTATTTTGTTCAGAAAGAAACAAGACTAAATTCTCATTCTAATATTTCTTTGGGAGAGCAATTGCTTTAGGTAGTATTTTGTTCAGAAAGAAACACCAAGACTAAACTCTCATTCTAATGCTTCTTTGGAAGAGCAATTGTTTTAGTTAGTATTTGGTTCAGAAAGAAATACTAAGACTAAACTCTTTCTGTTTCAAGTTTTAGGAGAGTTCAGACTTTCAGATTTGAGAAAAACTTGAGAGTTCATTCTCTGTCTTGTAACTGATCACTGATAACACTTTATTATGAGATGCAGGGGGTGGGGAAAAAATACTTAATTTGACTTATTTTTGTAGCTGTGGGAGACCCAGTAGAATAATTCCTCACCACAAGAATGGTGATGTAATAATACACATTTTCCTAGAAAACTAAATAATCCATCTAAAATCATAGAATCATAGAATTGTTAGGGTTGGAAGGGACCTCAAGGATCACCTAGTTTCAAGCCCCCTGCAATGGGCAGGGACACCTCACACTACATCAGGTTGCCCAGAGCCACATCCAGCCTAGCCTTAAAAACCTCCAGGGATGGGGGTGGTAGAATCACCTCCCTGAGCAATCTGTTAAATATAATAACTTTTATTGACTTAATAAGTTAATAAAAGTTAATAAAGCTTAATAAGTTTTATGAACTTAATAAGTTAATAAAAGTATAATAACTGCAGCACAACAGGTCCAAAAGCCATTCTTTGCATGCTTGTTAGGGTTAGGTGGCCCAGGAAAAACAGGGCTGAAATCCTTGTGTGCTTTTTGCCGTGTGTAGAGGGTTATGCAATGAAAGCAATGCCTCTCAAATGCTAACAATCTTGCTAGTCGTTTATTTTGGGAACAAACAGTTACCATGAACATATTGGCTGCAGACAGGACCTTCTTCATGAACGAATTCTGGAAAAAACAAGGGGGAAAAAATAAATTATAAAAAAAAAACAAAAGCTTTTTTTTTTTGCTTTTGGATCTTACTTGAGTCTCCAAAGCCTCTCGCCATGGGAAGTGATCTGAAGTTAAACCAAGGAGAGGGCTGGGGAAAGGCAGTTGATGATTTTCCATAATGTTTGAAAGCTGAAATTAACCTACAGTGACAAAACTGGTTATGTTCCTGGGTTGATACTGCAAGCCTATTTTCAAAGCAGCTCTAGGGGGGTTCAGATGGCTCTTGTTTTGATCATGTTTGTGATCATATACATGAGCATTAAAGCAAGCAGCATTTTTCTTTGAATGAGTGCTCTGTGAATACTTTTGCTTTAAGGATCAAATCCTGCTCTTATCAAACGTAACAGAGGCAGAATCAGGCTTTCAGTGAATACCTGTGCAAAACAAACTCATGTGGACATAGACAGGAATGTTTCTCAGGCATTGTTATGACTCATTTAGTCTCCTGTTTATATAATTTGAACCAACCTATTCAGAAATAGAGCAAGTGAAATAGGTGACCAGTGACATCAACAGTAATGAAATGAAAAGCCCAAATGAACATATTGTAAATGGCTCTTAGGTTGGACACTGTTTGCCTGAGATATTCTTGGTGAATATTTTGAAGTAAATGGCACTTCCCCTTGAAGGATTGATTGCAGTGCCCTGAACTGGTGTGGGGTTCCTAAGTGGGAACAAGAGATCTGAGCCCAGAAAATACGGCTGTGTTCATCCAAGAGTTGATTTAAAACTAAGAGTTTCATCAGCTCTTCCCTAAAAGAGGAAAACATTTCAAATGTTTGTTTTTTAGCTTTTCTCATGAATAATAAAAATGAAACTATCTGAGGGTTTAATGTGAAGCAGGTTTTGGGTTTTTGCTGAGTTTATTTTAGTTTGGTTTGGTTTAATATCTCATATATATATACACATAGGTTAATAACTACATCTAGATTAGTAGGGTTATTTTTCAGCAAAGCCAGGACCATGTTTTTAAACGACAAGTCTCAGCTGCTGTGAAGTCCAAGGTAAAGCCATGTGCCCTCAAACACCCAAGAAATAGCATTATCCAGTATGACACATGCCTAGATATGTCTTATTGTGATCATAATATAGCCTCAAGGTAAGAGTGCAGGACAATCACTTGTGTGTTTGTGGGGTTTTTTTATTTCCAATGCTGTTTATGTTTATCCACATCAAAGAAAAGCTTCTGCTAGAGCTATTTATGTCGTTGATCAATAGAACTGTTAGTGATGGTTTATAAATACACAAGAGACAAGTTTTAAATTTAGCATCTACTTAAAAAAAAATGCAACCTATTAGCACATTAACTTGATCATGTTTCATCCCTGAAAAGCCTGTTCAGTTTGAAAAAGCAGAATGTGCCACCATGACACAGAGATGCTTAAAGTGTCAAACAAAACCCCATGGCTGTGAATCACCAAAGTATTAATTAAATAACTGAGATTTTCTTGTGCCGAGGGCTTACTGCAAGGGTGGGGACTGTCCACATTTACCATCAGTAGGACCCAGAAAGCTTCATGCAAGGCAGGCTTGGCATCCTGCAAAACCACCTTGCAGAAGCCTGCCCTGTCTCCTTCATTCATATTCTCCTTCAGTCAATTTGGCTTGAAGATATTGAAGGCTGTCAGCGTGGCAAACCTTGTTGACAAAGATTCACAGCACTGAGTTGTTTTTCTATTAGCTTCTGGTACCCCTAATAGGTGAGGCCTCTGGACAGATTGGCAGTGCTGCTGGTGACTGAGGATTAAAACCACTGACATCTCAGAGTCAAACCTTTTGGACCTCCTTTTGTTGTGTACTCACATGTTGTAAGACCATTTCCTTTCTAATGAAGTAACATTGAAGTCAGAGGTGATACAGCACAGATGAGTTTCACTCTTTGAGTTTATTGGCTACCTGTGAAGGGGGAAACGTGGTGAATGGGCATATGTAAACACTCTAAGATAGTTAGATGCACACTTTTAGACACAGACTTTGTAGTTTAGAATGAGGAGCAGTGTCTGCCCTTTAACCCCACTAACAGGGAGAATAGACCTTCTGACTGACCAGGAATACAGACACCCAGAATTTTATTTTTATTATTCTGCCATGGAAAGCCTGGTGACATTCAAGAACTTGTTAAGTCTAGATGCTGTCCCTCTGCTTCCTCTTCACCATTTTCTCCTGTGAGAACTGGATTTCCCCAATCTTGCAATGCTACTGTGAATTGTCCTGCTTACCCTGCCAAGACTCAAATGGCAGAATGAGATTTTCACCATTATGAACAGAGGGAAAGTATAAAACAAAAGCAATCGTGAAGGGTCCACCTTCATAAAGTACTAGGTATTAACTAATGCATGTTCCCTAACTCACCTTGCAGTCGAGTTTCATTGCCTTGCATTAGTGAGGTAATTAATTTAGCAGGAGAGATGAAAGGAGCCAAAGAGATGACAGAAGGCATGTGTGAGAAAGAAAGCGAGTGTAGGGGCTGCAATGGTGGGCAGTGGCAAAGTGTTTTCAGCATACATTTTGCACATATTAAGAAAGTGTAAAGGAGTGCACACAGAAGAGTGGGACATGTGGTGCCTTTTCTACTGTTTCATCCCCAATGGTGTCCTGATTATCTTCTGCTAACAGGGAGGGCGAAGCCCTGCAGTCCAGTGCAACGTGTCTAATCTTGTGTAGCTTTGACTGCTTCCAGTGAGGGGTTAAACTAAAAACCTCTAAACTAAAATGTTTCCTGCTTGGGTAAAATATATATATGTGAGTGTGTCTGTGTGTGTGTGCGTGTGTGTGGTTTTTTTCTTTTCAGACATAAGGCTTCTTAGGGGAAATGCTGTATCCAAGGGCTGTTTCTCGTGAGCTGGGAGTGCTGTACTGAACCTCTGGGGCAAATGTTTGCATTGAATTGTTGAAAGAGTCTGAGATTGGCAACGCCACCCTGCCCCTGGCTAATGAGCCTTCCCCGAGAGAATATCAAGTGCAATTACCTTTCAGGGAATAACAACATACCAAAGAACCATGGACCCTGCAGAGAAAAACGAAACACACATTCGTAGGTAGAAACCGCTATGAATCAGCATTAATTATCCAATAGAGGGAACAGGGTTGCAATAAGTCTCAGTTCCTGACTCACACCATAGATCACAGCAAATGTGAGCTACTTATAGAAAAAACATTTGCAAAGTTCAGCTTGCCCTAAACCCCTCCTCTCCCGCGTACACTGCTGCACTGGAATTGTGGTTGAGGGCTAGGCTTCTGGGACAAGTTCCCTTGACCCCCAGGTGGGAGGCGGCTGGGAGAGGCGGTAAAGGAGGCTGGTGGCAGCGGGGGGCTGGTGAAAGTCAGCGGAACAGTTGGTCTAACGCGAAGATTGGTTCAAGGTTTCCCCTGTGCCGACGCGGCCGAGGACACCGCACTACCCTCAGAAACTCTTCAGGAGGTCGGGCGGACGGGCAGCCGCCTGCCTTCAGCTGTAGAGCAGGGAGAACTTCCTCCTCCTACGGCAGATGCAGAAAGGGGGGACAGCCCCGGGCCACTGGGTTTTGCTGAGCACATTGCTTCTTGCAGGGATGGAGACCGGGAGGGACGGAGAGGAGGGAAGCGAGGAAACCGCGTATTTTGGGTTGAGCGATTGGAAAAACACGTGAAAGTGGGTGTCCAGCACTGCAGAGGGGCTGCCGGACGCCGCCGTGACTCCCCGAGGCTGAGCCTTCCCGCCGGGGCGCATCCTCCCGGGGAGGCACGGCGGGGCCCTGCGCGGGGGTGCGGTGGCGGTGGAGGGGGCCGGCCGGGAGGAGCAGCGCGGAGCCCCGCAGCCTTCCGCCGAGCCCTGAAGCGGCTGGCTGGCTGGGGCGGCCCGGGGCGGCTCCCCGGGGAGCCGGGAAACCCCGCCGCAAACTCTTCGGACGTGCGAACGGCGCGGAGAAGGGCCGGCTGTTTTGCTGAAACAAGGCACACGTATATTGAGTTTGTCAGGGATCATAAAATGTGAATTGATTATTCAAACAGCCATTGATTATAAAAGAATGCTTACTGCAGCAATGGGAAAGGTTAAAAGGAAATTGACCCTCTGCGTACGTGACACAAAGTCATTAGGTAAATGAGATATTCATACCGGGTGTAATCAAGGTCATGCTAATTTTATTTGCAGTGTTCAACTCAAATCTTGAGCTTCGTTTCGGGGCATCAAACTGTGCCCGAGGGAACTGGAACGCCAGGTAGACCCCAGGTGCCTGAAAGAACCACGTAAATGAAAGAGAGGGAGAGCTGAGAACGATCCCAAAACCCTGCGCCCATGGCGGGCTGATGTGCCTGATGTGGTGGCGGAGGATGCCCGGCACCCGCGTAGGGACGCGGAGCTGCGCGCAGGATCGGGCCTCCGAGGAGAATTCTCGCCCCGCCGCGCCCCCCGGGTCGCGTCCTCTGAGCCGGAGGAGAGCTCGAGGTGCAGGTAGTGTTAGGAATCCTCTCCTCCCCAACACAGAAGGAGAACGTGTAAAAAAATTAGATGTATTTATGCACATATTTATCCCCTCTAATTATAGAAATTAATCCTCTTACTTATGACTAAAAGGTAACGTCTAAGGCGTCCCTTTGATGTTTAACAGCATCATTTGTGGCTAACATTCCAACTGATTAAGGAATAATTGTTGTTAAATGCTTTACAAGTGGATAGTGTTTAATTGAGACGCATTCATAATTTTACGGCTTACCACAAAATGAAACGTAATTAAAAACGCAGGAATTTCCAACTGATTTTATTCCAATTATGTTTATTGTTCAGACTAATTACTGCACAAGATGGGGTGCTTTTCCCCATCTCGAAATGCCACACGTCTCCCAGATCTACCCTTGGAGGTTTTCCCTTTCCAGGTACAGGCTTGGGATGGCTCTCTGCAGACTCCGTTCCCCCCACCCCCCATTATAATTAAATGCTCCAGCCTTTTCTTCTCTCCTCCATGCAACACCTTTGGGATGTGAGAAAGTGATGGCAGCTCTCTTCTCTCGAAGTAATTGTAGAAGGGCTGATGAATTTCTTGAAGAAACACTTGCCACACACTGAGGAAACCATCTCCTAGCAGGATTTTACAAACCAAAGTAAACAAAGCACCCCAGGGGCGATTTCCTCCTTTTTTTTGCGCAGCTTACTTCTCAATTTACCTCAGAAGTGATCACAAACACACAGAAGAATTACAACAGAAATCATACTTCATCTATGGAAGATATTCTGGATGGAAAAAAAAAATAAAGAAATTGGAAGCGTTCAAAGGAATGGACAGTCATTAAAATACCTGCCAGGCGTGCTGCCGTTCCCCAAACCAACCTTTCCTTCTTGCCCGTGAACTCAGAAATCTCTTCAGCATCTCTTTAAAACATAGATCCCTGAGAAAAAGGAAAAAAAAAAGGGGGGGGGGGGGGGAAATAAAAGGAAAAAAGCAAGAGCACACACCCCCCAAGTTTATCTTACCAACGCCTTTAAAACAACTCTATCCTCCCGAACCGGCTGGGGAATAAAGTTACTTGGCTAATTTTACACTGTTTGCTCGATCCAAGAGAGTTTAATGTGTAAGCGGATTTATTTATTCCTGACTTTTTCCATCCCTCAGCTGGGCTCTTGGAGAAAATTAGAGAGCGGTGTCTGAGACCATGATGATGAAAAATCAGTTGAATAATCAGACCGGATCGGACCCTGATAAAATGGGGGCCGGGAGGGGTGGTGGAGGGGTGTGGGGGCATCAAATGCCCAATACTGCTTCCAATTTGCCATTTTCCTTTGGGCTGCAAAGCGTTAAGAAAGGATCACACAGATATTTACTGCTCCTTTTGTCTTCTTCTTTCTAGAAGGATGAAAAACGCAGCGCCTGTGTGCGCGCTTCGAGGGGCTGCTGCTCCCTTCGGGAGGATTTTGGCACTCACAGGTGTGGTTGGGCTCCCCTCTGCCTCCCTGTACAGCTTCTCAATTCTCCTGAAGGGTTTAATTCAGATGTGAGGGTAGAAAAGTGTTTTAATTCTACCGGGGAAATAAGGGGGGAGGGGAGGAAATACCTCTTATGGTAAGTTAGAAATAGCCCGAGTTTTCCAAAGGGATGTTTAAATTGGCCTTCATGAAGCAGTATCTATTTTTCTTTTTTCTTTTCTTTTCTTTTCTTTTCTTTTCTTTTCTTTTCTTTTCTTTTCTTTTCTTTTCTTTTCTTTTCTTTTCTTTTCTTTTCTTTTCTTTTCTTTTCTTTTCTTTTCTTTTCTTTTCTTTTCTTTTCTTTTTTCTTTTCTTTTCTTTTCTTTTATTTTATTTTTTCTTTTCTTTTCTTTTCTTTTCTTTCCTTTTCTCTCTTTCTTTTCTTTTCTTTTTCTTTTTTTTTTCAGCTCTGAATTCTGAATCCTTTCATTAAACTCACATAGATTTCCAGAGATGTGGAAAAGGAGGAGTATCTGGGGTGGACATTTTATGTAAATGAGCAAATCCGAAATGTATTACAAATCCACTGTAATAAAACTGACAGTTTTGACAGTATTGACAACATAAATATATGTTGGAACACAGCACTTTCAGACACTTAACCGATGAAGCAATAAAAAGATTCGACTACAATATTTCAAATAATCGACATTGATGTTTTGATACATCATTTTTATACCTCGAATCGATCTATCACTCTGTGACCGGTCAATTTTAAGTAAAAATCTGCTGCAATTATTTACGCTATTGCCAATGACGACCTAATAACTGTTTTCAATTAATTACAGCAAAACTAAGCATTATGAGGGCTAACCGGCCGTATATCTCATTGTACCGTCCCTTGCATTTCTTGTAGGGAGAGCAAACACTTATATGCATATTGCATTCTCTTTGTGGGATCAAAAGGAAGACGTACAAAAGCGATCGTAATCTTTTGGGGGGCGTGGGGTGTGTGTGGAATAAAACAACCTTTCTTTCGGGAACACACCGCGGGCTCTCAGCACGTACGTCTAGGCTACAATATTTTGTCAGCTCTTTCTCTGCGCGATACCAAACTGCGCTCTTCAAATTATTTTCGTGTTTTTCCCTTTTCCTTTGGGCTCCGCTCTGAATCCCACTTCAAACAATGGGCTGAGCAGCTCTTGGGAAAAGATCTAAAAAAAAAAAAAAAAAAAAAAAAGGGAGATTGGTGCTTCGAGTGATCGCCTGTGTGTTGTGAGAATCGCCGTATCATTTGAAGAGGTAGGAGGATATTGTTCTCTCCGGACCGAGAAGTCCAGGGTAAAAATGAAAGCGCTCCTCTTCTGGAGTTTTATAGGCAGCTGGAGAACAAAAGTGAATATTTTGAGTGAGCGAGAGCAGAAAGCTCTAAGCAGAGTTTGGAGCCTTCCTCGGATGCTCTGATATTGCGCTAAAGCGATCTAGTTTGCCCTAACTATCCTTTTTTTTGTTACGATGTCACGTTGGAAAGAGAGATTTTGTTAATGCTTCGGGGTTCTTGAACAAATGCAAACTAGGTTTTAAACTACCCTGGTAGAAGCAGCCTGCACGGTGTTAGTGGGAAACCCTGACAGGTATTCTTCTTTCTGCTTTATGACGGAAACATGCACTTTGGGGATTTTATGGTCTACACTTTTACAAACCTCCCAGCCCTGAGACGTAGAAAAAGTAATATAAATAAAAAGAAATAAAACCCCTCAGCTCTCCTCTGACGCTGCCGCTTCACACGTGAGAGAAAACCACGCTCGAATGTGTTGGGAGCACACCAGACCGAAATCCCCTTGGGAGTCGTGGACAGAGGGTCTGCTCCGCGCCGGCCAGGTCCCCCGTGCCATTTCGCTCTCCGTATCCGCGAACACGGAGCGCGGAACTGAGCGGAGGCCCCGGACAGAGCGGAGAGGAGCGTCGGGACCGTGTTGGAGCCCCGCCAGATAGCGCTAGAGGGCTGCTGATGGGACGGCCGCGCTGCGCCGGGGGACAGGCAGCCCGGGGGGGCAGTCGGGAAGCTGTGGGTTAGAGTCCTTGCAGCCCTGGGGAAGGGGACAAAAGGGGGTCGGGAAGGGAGAGAGACCCCGGATCATTGTTACTTCGTGAAGTTGTTTGAGGTTTTTTTCCCTTAGGGAAAAAAAAAGAGGGGTGGAAGAAAGAGAGTTAAAGGGGAAGTTAACAGGTAAGTAAATGAACCTCCTCCTAATCCAGCTCCCAAAGATCTCAGGCATACCGCAGTCGAGGTCAAGAAAAGTTCACTGTGATGGGCTACCATTGACTTTCTGGAAAGATTTTTGGAAAATAATTGATTGCTGAAAAGCCAAGTACGCGATTGGTAGCAGGGGTGGGGAGGAACCAGGGTGAGGAGCTAAATGAACCCAGCGATCTGCAGAAGCTAAAATGTGCATGATTTCACAGGGGCACCCGAGATGGGACCTCGAAAGTCCTGCAGCTGCGGGAAGCCGGAGGAGAATCAAAGTGGGCTGAGACGAATAAAAAGTGAGTCAAGTTGTAAGAACCAGCTGTAAAGGAAAAGGAAAAGTGCGGTAAGAGCGATTTTGGGGGTAGGAGCTTGCACTGTGTCACAATCCTGATTCTAAAAAGGAAAATGTATTATTTACACCCCCAACTTTCCCTTGCGAGCAAAATAAAACAAACCAACTACAACAAAAAAAAAATCCATGGATTTTACTCTGGGGTGATGGTGGTATAATCCCCAAGCCACATTTTAACAGGCAGGCTGCTTTCTTCATTAAATAGGACACATTTCCTAGGACGATAGTTCAAGATAAAATGCCAGCTCGAATATGCAAAATCTTTTTCATCCTGTTCTGCGATATCCTCATCCCGTCCGTGGGGAGTTTTGTCTGCAAATGTAGCCTTTGTGTTTCCCAACACAATGGCATCACCCAAAAATACTTGAACTCAGCGCACAAACAAACAAACATTGAATAAAGTTACAAACAAACATTGAATAAAGTTACAAACAAGATTAGGGTTCATGTTATTTGTCCCTGTAGCAAGGCGTCAATTGTTCTAACAGATGTAGGGACACTAAGAGGATTTAAACCACACGAATTTAATAAACCAGATTAGCAATAGGTGCTTTCCACCAAGGCTAGGAACCGTAAAGTAGCCTAAATTACCCATCTAGCCTAAATTACCCATCAGACCGGAGCACCGACTACAAAGAGTGAAGCAAATTTCTGAAGGAGTCCAACAGCATTTCGTACAAGCCTGGCTTTTTTCTCCCCGAAAACTTTCTATTTGCATTAAATCTTCATCTAGGAGCACAAGTGCTTAAGGAACAGGAGTTTAAGATCCCCAGTGGGATATATTCCTGAAATCTGAAATATTACCTGTTGTGCTGTCCGCTTTTGCAAGGCTGTGGAAAAACAGAGGCGGGGAGGAAGGCGCGGGGTGGGGTGGGGGGGGGGGAGAGAGAGAAAAAGGCAAGCCTCAAAGCCAGCAAAGGACTAAGATGCCACACTTCGGAAAGGCTGATTGAAAACAGACTCTTCCTAAGTTTTAGAGGATTTTCTCTCCCAGTCTCTCCAAGGGCTAAGAAGCCGATTTGGGATTTTGAAGGGAATAGGTTTCAGCGTCCATATTTGTTCTGGTGCACTTGTAAAATGCGATTTGAAGGGGATCTTTAGCCCTCTGATTGTCTTTGTATTGTTTTTCTTGAAACGGATCTTTTGCCCTTAATGAATCCCCACACAGCTGGACAGCTCCTGCTCGGACACTGAGAGCGCTAACCCCAAACTGACCCCAATTTGACACCACAAGATGAAATTTTACCGCCTGTTAAAACCATTTCCAGCCTCGGCAAAAGGAGCTGGCTGTTGACTGAGATGCACTTCCATACCGGACACCTCATTTCTCTTTGGACTTTTGAGCCTATCTAAAAAAAAAAAAAATTAAAAAAAAAAAAAGGAAAAAAAAAAAAAAAAAAAAAAACAAAACGCCACCCCCCCGCCCCCCCCCCCCCCGACTTGTCTCTCACACTTTTCCTGGAAACATCCTTTGCTGTGAAAGTAATGCACCATAAATGGAAATTAGCTAATTTCATTTTCCCGAATTACCGTGTTTTAAAAGAAATACGTCACCAAGTTGGAAAGAAAAGGGGAAAAAAAAAAAGGAAATAAAAAATGACCTAAGAATGTGGAAGCACGCACGTATCCCATTTTGCTCCGAGTTCCCAAAAGCATCTTTGTTACTAGCTGAGTACTTTCACTTAAGGGCGCTAAATTGAGAATGCCTTTTAATGGCTAAACTGTAGCGCTTTATAAACCACGTTCTCTGTGCGCTTTAATCCACTGGGATGGGGAAGAGGGAAAAGGCTCCAACTCTTTTCAAGGGAAAAAAAAAAAAAGACACAGGAGGAACATGAAAGACCTTCATTTACCATATGAAATTTCGCTTTCTATCAAGTTAAAACCGTTTTTAAAAGTTGGTCCCTGTCCTAGATTACACACATGCACAGCAGGGTGAGGCAACGCAGGGGGTTAATTAGTTTAGGAGGGGATGGGGGGAAGAGAAAAAGAGGGAAAAAAAAAAGGAGAAAAAAGAACAAGTGAAAGGAGCAGCATTGAACATGGTAAAAATCTTTGGCTGCTTTTTTGCAGCTTTGATTTTTAGATTGCTTCCTGACAATTTCTTAGTCAATAGAATTGAGACCTATAAGCGTTTCTGTGAAAAACAGAATCACGAAAGAAAGAAAAAGAAAAAATACCACGTCGAAAATTATAACCTAAGCAACGAAGCAACGAAGCCATTTCTTCTGTGGGAGACAAGTCATCTAAAAAACTCCTTTTTGAGAAGAAAACTGATGAAATTCTCCCACAGCTTGAGGTCTGAACAAATACATGAAGCCTCCAGTTGAGCTAGATTACTTTTGCACGGCCACGTTACAAGGAGCACACTTTGTATATACCTCAAGAGGCAAGGCTCCGGGTTTGCACTGCCTCAGTTTAAAAAAAAAAAATAAAAACAAGTTTGGAAGCTACAAATATTTAAACCACGTCCTCTAAGCCGGCTGTTTGGGATGTATCACAACCAAATGCTTCCACGCAAGTTTAGAAATCTGGCATCTTTGGGGTGGGGAATAGAGAGGGGGGAGAAGGGGGAGAGGGGAAAAAAAAACAAATAGCACTCACCGATGACTAGATCTCTTTTAAAAATCTGTTAGAAAACTACAGCTGTAAAAGTAGGAAAGGATTTGCATAACCTACTGCTCTGTAGGTCTCCGCGCACCCAAAGGATTAGCCAAGCATTCATTACCATGAATATCTTGAATTACGTTACCGATTTATACGACAGAGTATAAAATACTGCACAAGAAGACTGCCTTTTTCCCTGCGAAATGAATCGACTTAACCACTGCTTGAAAGAGACCTACATACTAAGGGCTTTTTTACTCACCTCTCTTTACAGTCCCGTGAAAGTCAGTCACAGCAATTCGGTTGCTCTTAAGACTAGCTTTAATCTTGGAGGAGATCCTCTAGGAGAGAAAAAAAAAAAAAAGGGGGGGGGGGGGGGGAAAGCGGGTCTGCTCGCGGGCTCCTGACGGGTTTTGAGCAGGGTGCAACTCTGGCTATAAGTAGGCGAGGGACTTTGCTCCAGATTCCCCCCCCCCCCCCTCCCCTGTTTGTAAATAGAGCCCTGCTCTGCAGGGCTCGGCGCTATCGGAACATGCAGGAATGCCCACTGGCGTTTGTCAGCCCTCCACACTATCTTTCTTTATATGTGAGGGCTGATTTCCCGCAGACATCATTGTTATGATGGCTCATTTAATCAAACTGTTTAATTGCTCCGGTAATCACTATCATCATCACAGGTACTCAATCATTCATCATTTTGGAGGGGTTTATTGACCTCTGGAGCTCATTCCCTATGCCTATTAAAATCAGGCCGAATATCTGCAACTGCCCCTTGAGTCATTTTCTTAAAGTTAAAAAAAAAAAATAATATTTTTTAAAAAAATCTTAAAATCATCGTCCTCATCACAGAAAGCAAGCATAACTGAACTAATCATATTTTCCTGCCGTGTATTTTTAAAAGCCATCTATGTATGAGGCCACATTCGCAACCGGGTACATAATCATTGATAAATCCTACTATTAACGGGATAGTCTGTTTTAGATTTTATGTGCAAGGGACCGTGAACGAGGGGTGGGGGGTTGGGGAGGACAAAACTGCAGCAATCGATAGTTTGACCATCGCTCCTCCCCTAAACTTCAAGCATCCCCCATGACTGATGATCCCGGGTAGCTCTGGTAATTGACTGTTCTGAGGTAAGGCATGCTTTAGCTCCAGCAAAGTGATTGGGCGAGAGAAACACACCAAAATTAACGTGTGTGTGTGTGTGTGCGTGCCTGTGTGTGCTTGGAAAAGTTCATTTGGTGCTCAAAGGTGGGGGGTGCATCATCTCACTTAATTTGCTAAATAACCCCACTGTAATTAGCACTACCATTAGAAGGCATTACCGAGCTAATACTCCAGCATCCATCCCACAAGCGCAACGTCGATACCCGGCGAAGTCCAGCAACACACACTCGTAAATACATCGCTTACCGCCGGATCCGCTCAAAACGCACATGCAAACAAAAAATCTACATAACATCTGGATATTTCCTACAAAAGACTGAGCATGACTTTGGTTTTAAGCCCTTTTCAAAGCCTGGCAGCCTAATCGCAAAACTAAAAAGGGATTTCCCCCTCTCACCCCATCCCCCCCCACGCCACCACCCCCACCACCTCCCCGCCTCTCCCTCCCAAGACATCCACAGCGTGCTTGATAGCAGCGATCGCTTAATGAAGAGCGGTGCAAAACACGGTTTGAAACGAGGCGTTCTCTTCGTGCCCTGGAAAATTAATTTTTAGAAAAGCACAATGAATTGTCAGAGGGAAGGAACCAGGCTCGCAACAGAACGTGTGCTGGCAGAGAGGCGAGCGCTCGGCCGGAGCAGGCTCTTTTCCCGGGGAAGATCAACTTTGCGCCCCCACCCCCCCACCTTTTCCCGCCGCCCCGTGCGCTGTAGTTCTCCGTGCCCCCGGACTCGCATACCGTTCGCGGCAACGGCGATAAGCCGGCGATTTAAATAAATAATTCAGCGCATAAATCAGACGCTAACCATCGCGGTTAATCGGAAAGGTATTTTGTTGCTAAAATAATCTAGCGCGAACCAACCCGGGGCTGGGCTTCTATCGCACTTTTCTTCTCGCTCTCTGCAGTTTTCCCCTGCCTCTCCCCCCCCCCCCCTCCCCCCCCCCCCCCGCACACACGCACTCTCCCTGTCCTTCCTCCCCTCCCTCCCTCGCTTCCCTCCCTCCCTCCCTCCCTCCTCCCTCGCTCCCTCCCTCCCTCTCTCTCGCACGCTCGCTCGCTCCTTCCTACACGCGTTGCTTCGCTCGGGGCAGGGGCTGCTGCGCGGCTCCCCCCGCGCGGCGCCGCGGCCGCCCCGCCGGCGCGCTGCGCATCCCCGCCGCTCCGCCGGCTGGGCCGCCCCACCGCGCCCCGCCGCGCCCCGCCGCCCTGCGCCCCGCCGCCGCTCCCCGCCGCCGCCGCCGCCGCTCCCCGCCGTCGCTCCCCGCCGCCGCCGCCGCCGCGCTGCAGGACTGGCTATGGCCACCACTACTTCCGGGTTCCGTCACTTCATTCTCCCGCCGATCAGCGCCGCAAAACTGAGCCTCTTCTATAAGGCAGCCAGCAGCCAACCTGCCAACACTTACTGACACTCACTCATCCCGGAGAGAGAGGGAGAGCGGGAGACAAAATACCTGCCGGGAGGAGGAGGAGGAGGAGGAGGAGGAGGAGGAGGAGAAAAAAAAAAAAAAAAGGGGGAAAGAAAAAAAAAGGAGAGCGGGGGAAGTCCGGGCTTTGCAAACTGTTCCATTTTTCTTCGCATCTTTCCCCACCCCCCTTCACAGTACTTAAAAAAAAAAAAAGCCAAACAACCCTATAGCGATCCTAAAAGGCAAAACCCGAGCGCGGAGTTACTGGAAGAAGAACCCGGGGTTAAAAAGATTCCTCCTCTCTTCTTCATCATCATCAACCATCATTCATTCACTACCTTGACATTCCCTGGCTTTGATTGACAGCTGGAGTGGCAAAAAGCCATGAGACACGACAGTTTGGTTACATGTGGGTTGCTGACGGGCCGATCGTAACCTTCAGTTTGGGGGCTTGACAATTTTTTTTTTTTTTTTTTGGCGTAGAGAAAGAAAAAAGGAAAAAGAGACAGAGAAAAGGAAAGAGGGAAACAGAGAGAAAAAAAGAAGAAAACACAGAAACTCATCGTGGTTCTTGACTGTTTTTGATATATTATTGTTGTTGTTATTGTTGTTGTTATTATTATTATTTGCCCATATTGGAGGACAGGAGAAGTCTATAAGTGGGTTGCGGAAAAAAAAAAAAAGGAATCTTCTTCACTCTAAATCACTTTCTTTGCTGGACTGGGATATTAAATATACGACACATCCAGGAGTTTATTGGAGCGCAGACTGATGGCGCAAAGGGTAGGTTTAAATCTCCAACACTTACCTATATATAAATCCTCTCTTAAGAGGGGCCTGTCCGATTTGCTCTCCTCTGTTGCTGCTGATGATGGCGGCCACTATTAAAAAATAGCAGCAAAAATTATTCACTAGCTTTTTGTGTGTGTGTGCGTGTGTGTGAGAGTGTCTCTCTCTCTCTCTGTGTCTCTCTCTGCAATTGTTCCACGCTTTTTTTCCTCTCTAGCTTTCCCCCAGCAGCGCGATTTCCCTGCTCCTTGCCTGCTCAGCAGCACGGGTTTCACTGGGGAAACCTTGCTGCTGTTGCTGCTGCTGCTGCCGCCGTTGCTGCCGCTGCCTAGGAAAGACTAAGAAATACATATGTGTGTTTGTGTATATACGAACGTATATATATGTATACACATATAGCTGCCTTTCTTTTTTTTTTTTTTTTTTTTTTTTTTTTTTTTTTTTTTTTTTTGGTCTCTGGTTTGACAAGGACAAGGGGAATTGCTACTAAATAATGTTTCTGGTAACTTTCAGATTATTTCCCCCTTTATCTCCCTCCCCCACCCTGATGCACCCTACCTTTCCTCTCTCCTTCCCACTGTTATTTATTTGAATAGTTGCTTTTGATTCTGCTTGTTTATCCATTTAATTTTTTTTGTTGTTCTTCCTTTCCAATGCAGAGTAACTCTAGTTTCTTTCCTCTGTTTCCTTCCTTTTCATTCCCGTTTCCTTGTTAGGGTTTCTCCTGCCCGTGCTGAAGAGGACCATCTCCCCCCGCACACACAGCCAGGCACACAGGCTTACACACTTTCCCCCTTTACCTCTCCCCGCACCCCCACTCCTCCCTCAGCCTCTCCAGCCTCTGCTCCCGATCCCCGTCGATTTCATTTTGCACATTTCTCTCTCTGATGTGGCTGGTTCTTGTTTTGTTTTGCTCTGTTTGTGTCTGTCCGGGTGCTTTACTCTCTTCTGACTTTTGTTGTTTGTTTGTTTGGTTTTTTTATTCCTCTCTCTCTCTTTCTCTCTCTCTTTCCCTCTTTCTCTTTCTTTCTTCTCTTCCGGCCCGTTTTTTGACAGTACGATGAGCTGCCCCACTACGGCGGGATGGACGGAGTAGGGGTGCCGGCGTCCATGTACGGGGACCCCCACGCCCCCCGGCCGATCCCCCCGGTGCACCACCTCAACCATGGGCCGCCGCTCCACGCCGGGCAGCACTACGGCGCCCACGCCCCGCACCCCAATGTCATGCCGGCCACCATGGGCTCTGCTGTCAACGACGCCCTGAAGCGGGACAAGGATGCGATCTACGGGTAGGTACCGCCGGGCCGCCCGGCGCCAAGGCCCGGCTCCGCAGCGCCGGTGCCCGCAGAGCGGCCAGGGCAGGAGCAGGGCGGGCGGCGGGGGCTCCCGCGGGGCCGCGGTGGCGGGCGGCGGCAGCGGCCAGCCGAGCCCAGGAGCGGGGTCGAGGGGGAGCCTCGGCGGGAGGGCGTCGGCTGGAGAACCCCCTGCCGCCCGCTCCGGAGGGAGACCCGAGAGATGGCACTGGCACTGCAGGCAGTTTCGGAGCGAGTGCGATCACATCCTGGCTCCTAGCAGGGGTGCCAGCACCCACGGGAGACGGGTCCTGGAAAACCAGAGCTGTCGGGGACAGAGGCTGAGCTGGGGCGAACATACCTTGTCTATCTTTTTTTTAAATTTTTATTTTCCTCATACCCCCAGACCTTCATCCCCCTCACCCCCCCGTGGGGTTTTTTGTCTTTCTCGGAAAGGCCCCGGTTAGGAGTGCAGACAGGAGAGGCGGCTCTCGTTGCTCTGGATTTTAGTTGTAGAAGTGTTGTTGTGGTGTTCTCCTTCGTACCATAATAACACTCTTCCAACACTGTAAATAAAGAGCTCTTCACAGCGCGGAAGGTAGGAAGAATTAAAGAGGTTAGCTTCTCGGAAGCAGCTCTTCCTTGAGACAGAAGAAATGGAATACGTTAGGGGCACCGAGCTGAGTTTTCTATTTAGAAGAGAAAGAACACGAGGAAAAAGAAATCCGTGCCCGGCAAAACTCGAACCTGTGCCAGGCCATTGCCTGGAGGCGAGTGACACCGATTCCCTTCAGTGCCTTTTAGGAAAAATACTAAACCATCCTAAAAGGAGAGCTAGTAACATCCATGACAGAGTGTGGGGCCTTGATCAGGCACGGAAGGGGAAAAGAGACAAATGCATGCGTACTACTTAGCAGGCAGATATTTTTTTTTTTTCCTGACTACACCAACTATGGGAAAATATTTCGCGAAGTGCTGCCTCCCTCCGCCCCCTCCCCAGCTCACTTATCTGGACAGCTGGTATTTTACTTGGGTGTGCTTCCTAAGCCAGGAAACTTCACCACATTTTTGTTAGCGGGCCCCTTGAAAAAAATAAAATTACGTATTAAGTAGTTTGCAGTTTTCCTCGCCGTGCTTCTCATTTTAGGTCATAGGTGGAGGGTACGGATGGGATCTTCCAGGTTTCGCGTTATTTTTAAGATGTGGCGAAAAGTGTAAGATTCCCAGCTGAGCTGCCGCCTGTATGAGCGTGTTTGGTGCCTTGTGCGTTTGGAGGAGAGGTCACTTTTGTCCTCATCTGAGGGGACTGCATGGGGGATGTTGTTTGAACACGGCAATTTCAAAAAGGAAAAAAAAAAAGCCTTCCACCGCCAGACCTAGTATTTTTATTTCAAAATGTTGTTGTTCATTCCTGCTCTGCCCGAAGCGATACTGAGGCTGCCGAGCGCGGCTGGATCCATGTGTCCCTGTCTGCATGTCCGTGCATTTAAAAAAAAAAAAAATTACTTGTTGATTAGAGCTCTTCTTTCCCCCTCTCCCCCACCCCCTCCCCTCTCTTTGTGTGCCACTGCCCGGTAGGCACCCGTTGTTCCCCCTCTTAGCTCTGGTCTTTGAGAAGTGCGAGCTGGCGACCTGCACGCCCCGGGAGCCCGGCGTGGCCGGCGGGGACGTCTGCTCCTCCGACTCCTTCAACGAGGACATCGCCGTCTTCGCCAAACAGGTCCGGCACCGCTCCCCCTCCCCCGGCCCTTCCCAGTACTCCCGCCACCCTCTCAGGTTCTCGACCCACACGGCCAGGCGCTGGCAGGGGGCAGCCCCTCCTCGCCTTCCTCTCCCCCCCTCCCCCCGGCGCCCCCTCTCCGGCCGCCGCGGGGGTGGGAAGGATGGAGCGGCGAGGGTGAGGGCCTAGCCGGCCCTGGCCCTCCTCCGCCGGCCATCCCTCCGCGGGGCCGAGCCGAGACTCCTGGCCCTCGCCCTCCTGCATCAATGCAAGGGAAATGTAACTGGCCGAGTTTTAGAGGCAAAGGAAGCAGGAGAAAAGGCAGAGGTCAAAAAGAGAGGGATCCTGTGGCAAGGGCGACCGACTCAGCCCCGGGATGGCAGAAGCGGGGCAGCTCCTCTTCATGGCACGGGTGACTCCGGGGCAGATTTCGGTCTGACCTGGACCGTCCGGTTTGGTCACAGCGGGGGTTCCCCCTTCAAGTGATTCGGGCTGAGGGGAAAGGCTGCGATTCACGCCGCTTTTCCTTCTTCTTGCAGGTCCGTGCTGAAAAACCACTTTTTTCTTCAAATCCAGAGTTGGACAATTTGGTAAGGCCCGCTCCCCACCGCTGCCCCCTGTCTCTCCAACCCTTCACACCCTATCGCCAGCTGCCTCAAGCGCCCTCCGCTGTCCGGGGCGGCCGGGAGCCGGCTGCCGGGCCAGGCACCCGGGCTGCACGGACAGCAGCGGGGAGAGCCGGGGAAGAGGCAGCTGCAAAGCCACCGACAAAAGGCTTCAAAGAGCTGCGCTTTTAAAGTGCGACAGGGCGAACTCTCCAGCCCCAATGCATTGCAAAGCTGTGTTCGAAAGCTACGGGAGGCTAAAAGTGAAGGAAATAACTGCTTAAGAAGAGAGAGATGGAGATTTCTAATGTAATTCTTTTGCTAATGGGAACGATTTCAATATTCAAAGTGCCTAAATCCGCTTGTAAAGAAGATGCCAAACTATTCATCCTCTCCCCTTTCTCCTGAGGGTAGTAGGGGGGTGGGAGTGTGTGTTTGACTTCCCTGCGGACCTTCAGGGATGAGGGCCGGGGTGTTGAGAGGGAGCGAGGAAAGGGGAAGAGGTTTTCTCCAAGATTGCGGTAATAAAGCTCTAATCACCGCTCCTGGAATAAATATGATAAAAATCAAGCGTTAAAGTTGATCAAAACTGTTCAAGCGTGACCAATGAGCTAAAATCCTGGATAATGACTGTGCGCCCTGACAACCCCCTTCTCCTCGCCCACTCGGGCTCGCAGCTCTGCACAGCCCTCTTGCTCTTGTCTCCCACGTAACTCCTTCCTCAAAACTTTCTTGCAGATGATCCAAGCAATACAAGTACTAAGGTTTCACCTTTTGGAATTAGAGAAGGTAAGCGCCACGGAAGTGGGCGGGGGAGCAAGTCATTCCCTCCCTTCCCTGTCCCACTCCCACCTACCCCCTCCCTCCTCCCCCCCCCCCCCCCCCCCCCCCCCCCCCACTCCACCTTTTGACTGTTTGGGATGACTTGTAACCATGGCTAGAGGAGACAGGGGAAACTCAGTGTGATACTGTAACCTGTAGCACCAGAGCATGTGACACCCGTCAGCTATGCCCAGCCCGGCATTTTTATTTATTTATTTATTTATTTTTCTGAGAAGTTTCAACCAAGTCATTACATTTATATATTATGAATCCCCTTCCATCGTTCTTAGCCCTTCAGTCTCGATAGAAGCTATTTCCTTGACTCGGAAATAACACGTTTAACAAAAAAGAGAAATGAAAGCACTCCTGCCTTTCTCCAGCTCTGGCAGGCACATTAACCCCAAGCAAACACTAAATGTTTGGAAGAGGCAGGGGGCCCTGCGCGGCGTGGGGAGGGGGCTGTGCTCGGAGGCCAGAGCGGCTCTTCCCACAGCCTCCGTAAGTAGCTTCGCTTTGCTGCTCCCGGCCACTTAGACCTTTTTTTAGCCCCAGTTTAAACCGATCCCGTCCCCAGTGACTGGTTGTACCTGTCTGGGCTGTGTATGCTCCAGAGATACTGCCTGGGTCCAGCTCCCAGCGCTCTGATGTTATCACCAAATCGGGTTTTCCTCTGCACACCAGACAGCCCCACTATCTCTCTCTAACTTGTTGCTGCTGCAAGTCTCTAGAGAATAATATGTGCTGCAACAATTTCTCTATTGTTTCCTTGACTTCAACTATTGTGCCCCTTAATTAGAGTTACTTGTGGAGGAGATCAGAGAGCTGCTCTTGCTACCAAAAAAAGAACAAAACAAACCAAAAAAGTTAAAAAGTTGCAATCTGATATTTTGCCTTTATCGATATTCTTCTTCTTGTTACTGTTTTCAGGTTCATGAATTGTGTGATAACTTCTGCCATCGGTACATTAGTTGTTTGAAAGGAAAAATGCCAATAGACCTCGTTATTGATGAAAGGGATGGCAGCTCCAAATCAGACCATGAAGAACTCTCAGGATCTTCCACAAACTTAGCTGATCATGTAAGTCCTGGTTTCTTTATGGTACTTTTAAAGACTTTAACCTGCTTAGAGGACCTGTCCCCAATTTTATTGTCTTGCTGCTGTTGTATTATCATTGTCACTACTTTCAAGCTCTTGCAAGCTCGGATCCCACCTTTCCACTTTTTCCTCTCTTGCTTTGTGAAGTTGTAGAGATGCAAAAGGTTCCTTCTATTTCCATCTGTTAAGCAGGGAGTTTGCAATGGATTGTAAATTTCCCTGTTCTGGGCGTCTTGGAGAGCTAGCGAACTGTTGGTTTGATGTGGGGATCGGTGCTTTCTCTTCCCTTTTGCCAACTGTGTAATCAATGCAGCAATGTAAGGAAACCGAGACAAGAAAGTTAGGGAGAAAGTTTGCTGATTTGCTCCCTCCCCTCCCCTCTCGTGGGGATGACAAGTGATGAGAGTTATTGGCAATACTACACTGCATTACAAAAAAAAAAAAAAAAAAAAAAAAAAAAAAAAAAAAGAAAAGAAAGAAAGAAAGGGGGAAAAAAAGGGTTATAGCACATTAGAATTTCCAATGCTTGTGCTTTATAGCAACTTATTGTCAGAATATGGACTTATTGCCAAACGCCTGAAGCATCTTCATAATAAAAGACAGTAACCTTGATGAAGCAATTATTAACAATGTATTACAGAAAGCTGGAGAGAATGATGATTGAGTAACCGTAGGTTAGCGGTTGATTTTAACACTTTAGGAGTTGGTGAATTGGTGTCATGTGTGTAGGACTGAACGTTGGTGTGCGTGGTAAGGAGAGTGCCTTTGTTTTTCCGGGTTTTGGAGCGTCTCTTGTGATCCTTCAAAAGATGCAGACGCGGAGAGGCTTCGGGATGTGAAGGGAAAGATTGCAGCTGGTACCGCAGAAGAGGGAAGGAATAGCTCTGGTTAAAAAGAGTGGGTGTGAACTCTATTTATTTATAGGAACGCATCCCTGGGGGGAAAAGGGGTTTACACAGTTTTAGATTCAATTGAACTCATAATCTAAATGATACAGTCTAATATTTTAGCGGTTGAAATATTAATTTAACACCCGGTGTGAAGTTAACCATGCTTGCTGCACAGGCGCCTGCCTTTATTTCCCAGTGTGTTAAGAGGAGTAGCTGTAAGCCCAGGGAGAATGAGCTTTCTAGGAGCTTTTGTTTCCTTTGAAAACATGTTGTTTGTGTGTGTATTTGATAATTACATCAGACCTGGACTGAAGCTGAATTGGAAGATAAAATAATCATAAATTCTTCTTAATGCCCCCCTTCTGGCACTGCTTAGCTACAGAGCCCGGGAAATATTTTTTGGACCAAAGCCTTAGCTTTCATTTTCTCATTTGTATTCGGTAAACATTGCAGGACAAGGGTTTTTTTTGTTGTTGTTGTTTTTGGTGATGTTTTACATTTAAAATCTATTATTTTGAGAAGGGATTTAAAAAATAATAATAACAAAATAAGAAATGTATGCAGATGCTCCCAAAAGTTTCTCTGCTTATCAGCTATCTCACACATAGATAACAAACTCCACAAGGGATGACATTATTGGGAAATTATTTATTTTCTGACATTGCACGACCCTAAATTTGTGTGCATATTGGGAGAGCAGTGGAGAAGAAATTGAAGTCAGTGGCAACCTGAAAGATAGGGTGGAGGGTCATTGTGGAAAATTAAGAACAGAGGGAAAAAAAAAAAAAAAAGGAAAAAGAAAACAAGTAAAAGTCCATGTTTCTCCAGCACAGTTTCTTTACAAGAGTGTGTTTCAAGTGGAAGTGTAGAAATGGAGCATGCTTGTGTTTATATTGAAGAGATTAGATAAACTAGCCTGTTTAGGGTTCTGGCAGATGGCGAATGCTCAAGCCAATTTGCTGTGCTCCATTATAATATTTAAATTCACACACAATGATAGGACAAGGGTGGAGGGGGTTAGCATTTTGATAATTTGATAACTATTATCTTCCCTAAGAAGAATCTCCTCTTGCTTTTGTGCCCCCACCCCCTCCCCCCACCACCCCCCCCCAAAAAAAAAAAATCCCAACAAACCCAACCCAAACTCAGATAAATATGACAACCCATTTATCTTGCACCCGTTAGGGTTTACCACTTCATTGGGTATTATAATTTAAAGCCTTTTATTTCCTGGAGATTTGAGCTATAACGTTTTTACTTTAGCCCCCTGCTATTTGTTTTGAAAGGAAGCAATAATTTGTGCAACCAGAACACCAACTGGGAAATGAAGAGTTGTATCACATAGTTACATTTTATTCATGCGTTTTGGGAAATGTGTCTCCTTATTGGATATATTTTTTTTTTTTTAATATTAGCCTCTTTTCCCAAGAAAACTTTAACACTCTTTTTATAGCTCAGCCCAACTACTGTGTGTGCACACTTCTATCTTTGCACTGGACAAAGTTCCAGCGGGAAGAAATCTGCTTTTATTCATAAAGAAGGAAAAGCTTTTTTAAAAAAAAAAAAAAAAAAAAAAAGCTAATACAAACATGCAAGAGTATCAAAACCCACCCCCAAGCTCTCATTTGTGAGCATCTACCTGCAAATGGAGTAGTTCAAGTATGCAAATCCGTCCAATTTGACTCTCCAGGTTTATTTTTTTTCATTTGCTTTGATATGCATATTTAATACCTAGCCTGGGGCTAGATCTCATTTGGTGAAAGTTGGTGCAGGGGTGATGATGAGCCACTTCAGAAGGACAGAGACAGCATGTTGTTTCCTCTGTTTTATGTACTGGCCCGCTATTCTGATCCGTGGGTTTTCCCCTCATGGTTTTATTTGCACATGAAATACTAGGAGCGTTTCAACTGATTGGCTATGAATAATGATAGCCCAAAAGAAGTGTAGGTTAATTTGTTGGGTGCCAGGGTTTCTCTTGTGGAGGTGGCAGTTTGTGACAGCTGTTTGACACCCCCTCAAAAAAAAAAAAAAAAATCCATGCACCTCTAGTCTTATCCAGTGGTATCAAGCTAGGCTTTGTGTGTTTTAATATGAATGTGAGGGGTGGTAGAGGTGACAGTGGCAGTGCTGAACTAGGAACTAAGGCAGCTCTCACTTTTCTCCCTTTGCTAGACCTGGAAGCAGGCGTAAGGGAAAGTAAGAGAAAGAGCTGTAGGATTAGCCAATATTTACCATTAGACTTTAAAAGGGGTACTCAAATAGTACAAGCTTCCCCTTTTCAGATTCTACTGCTCTGCTATTTATATAACTTAATTGGAAACCAAAAGCAGAATCAACAAAGGAATGAACTCTTCAGAGATATACCTGTGCTGGAGAAAGGAGACAGCTGTAAGCAGTTGTGCTCTATACGTTTGGTAATAAATGTGTTTATCGAATTTTATTTTAGTGCTCTATTAACTGTTATGTAATATAGTAAGTGTAAAGGGTCCAGGGACTTGGGAGATCAAATAGTGCAGAGCTGGCCACGAGAAGCTGAAACTTTTGTTATTACTCTGCTGTGTTTAGTAAATATAACAGCCCATAATTAGTGTTTGAATTTTTAACACCCTCATATTTTTTTATTGCTCTGAGGTATTAGCTGTAGATGGGAAGAAGGTAATTACAGCTATGCCCTGGCTGAACCAGATCAGTTTAGGAAAGAAAAAAAAAATAGGAAAGAAACCTTTCCAGCTGCAGTTCAAGTTGAGTTAACCAGCACAGACAATTTATCATTGTTCAGTATAAATATTCTGGGCCCTATCCTGCATTTTGTGTTCTGCTGAGATTATAACAAAAAATCTTTTTTTGTGTGTGTGTGTTTCGTTGTTTTTTTTTTTCCCCAAGCTATTTAAATCTGAAAAATATAATGCTGCAAAATTTGGAGATTTGAAACTTTTTTGAGCACATGATAATGTTTTATACCTTAATTATATATGTATTTTTAAGTACCTGGCTTCACCTGGTGCTGCACAGTTCTTCCCTTAGCACAAAAACTGCTTTGTAGCCTAGTAATGCTCCCATAGAAATGTATGGTTCTCCTTCTGCTGGTTTTCATGGGAGCAGGATCAGGGCCTCACTCTTCTTGATATCTATTTGTGTGTTGCAGTCAATTTGCAGCTGAGAGGTAACAACATACAGATCATCATTTATAAAATGTAATTAAAAATAGGTAGAAATATACATAGGTCTCTTCTTTTTCTTTTTTTTTTTTTTTTCCCTAGGACTGTTGACAGATTAGAAATCCAATGCCTTAGCTGTAGAAGAGAAATATTAAGCTGAATATGAAACCTTTCAGCCCTCAAGTGGGAAGAGAACTTTTATTTTGTGCTTTTGGGCGCGCAGACATTTTACATTTCTTTAAATATTTCCTCTTGGAGACCAGTCTGGGCAGATCCCTGACATTTTGCAGATGCAGGGAAAAAAAAAAAAAGTAAAAATAGGGTAATAGATATCTGTCCCAGTTATATAATTAAACCTTTAGGTGAGATTTCACTGACTAATGAGGAAATAATCAGAGGCCTGATGCTGTAGTCTCCAGGTACCCCAATGCTCTGATGGACTTTGGTGGGAATTTCGAGTATGCCAGGATCACACCCTCAGAGGTGCCAATTCCATTTGCAGCACGTCAGAAGGGAAACAAAATAGCAAACTGCAACAATAACGAAGCAAACTTTTTTTTTTCCTTTAATTGTCACATTTCTTAGTGCATGGCTTTAGAGTTAGGACTCTAACATAGGCTCTGTGCTTTCTAAAGGCCAAGGAGCATCCTGAGATGGTAGGGAATGTTGTGTGTCTCCTCTTCCCGATGGGCCAAGGCACTCTGAAGCCAAAGGTTATCTACAGCTGGAATCTGAGTGTTTTAATTTTCAGCTAGGTTCTCTCAGACCGAAAAGATAAGGTGCTCCACTGTCTATTTGGCAGCGGTGTTCCCTCTTTGGTTTGAGTTGTCTATCAGCCTAGGTGAAGGGTAGCCATGCTGAACAATGTAGAAGGACAATTAAAAAACCAACAAAATGGGGATTTTGCAAGTCTCAGTTCCTTGATGACAGGTATATTGCACGACTGATTCCAAGCTTAATTGGGAAGAACAAAGCAAGCGGCTTTTCAGAAGGATGCCACATTCTGGAAGTGTCAGAAATTCCTCCTGGTGCTTTCCTCAAATGCAAAGAAAAAGATAAAATCAAGAGACAAGGATTAAAACTTGTGCATACACACACAAATATCTGCTACATTGCAATGCCTCAAAGTTGCCTAGGGAGGTGGTGGAGTCACTGTCTGTGGAGGTGTTCAAAAAAAAGCTTGGATGCGGCACTTGGAGTCATGGTTTAGTTGTCAGGAGGTGTTAGGTATTAGGTAATAGGTTGGACTTGATGATTTCTGAGGTCTTTTTCAACCTGGTTGATTCTGTGATTCTCTGATTCTGTCATTGGGATACAAAAAAAGTGATCGTATTAAACATGCATCTGTAAGAAAATAGACATTAGTCATATCAGGAGTAGTCTTTTTTTCTTTTATCAAACATACACATGATGGCAAATTAGAGTTTTTCGTGGCTCATTTACTTATTGAAAGTTTGTTTACATAGTAAGTTTGTTATCCCTGGACTCCACAGCAGCCTTTAAGATGCCATCCTGGACTTTACACATACAAAACGTAGGCAGACACAGAGGCACACAGGAACACAGTTGCATTTATGTGTATGGGTTTTTCTATCCACCACATCTTTTGATAGTCAGTGGTATCTAGATGCAGATTTCTGTGGCATCAGTCCCATCAGTTGTTCCTCTGTGTTTACAGGTGTTCCTTGTAAGAATAAGGGGAGCAGGATTTGGCTTGTATTTGGGAGGGGAAAATGTCATCCGTATCAGTAGTTCAGTTTTGTGCTTGCAGAATCAGTTTACTAGAGTAACCTCCAGACCTTGGAATCCAACCATCTTCATGAAGAACGACCTCTATAGCTGCTGTAGTTTCTCTTATTTGTTCCTGCAGAACCAATGGTTTTGTCCATCTCACCTGACAAAATATAAGGGCCTGATCCTGTCACTGCTGTGTCCTTAAAACTTCAGTCAACATCCATAAGACAAATCCTGCCCAACTTACTCACATGGGTGTTATCAGCTGGCCTGATTGATTTTACTTCCCCATTATAAATAAGAAGCAAATTCCCTATGGCTAATTGAGTCTTTAATATCACCATAAAAAAAGCAGTGTGAGATCAGAATCAGCCCTAGTGGGACTGTATATACTGATAGAAAAAAAAAAAGTAATCCAGGCTTTACCTAGTGGAAATTCTGGGCATACAAAGTAAGAAGTACAATTTAACGGAAGGGTTATCCTTTATCAGATTCCTGTTACGACATCTCTCCTCAAGAAATTCTGTAGCAGTTAAAAACTCTTCCAAGTCTCCACCAGATTTGCAGCATCGACAAAACAGTAACACCTCAGATTTGCTTTGTATACCAGGAGACTCCTGGCCTTTCTGTTGCTCTTTTGTAGATTTAGCAAAAAATTCATTGGTGGTGCTAAATCAATTTTTTTTTTTTGGTTAACTTTCAAGGGAAAAAACACAGGCAAAATTGTGTTTTCGAGGGAAGGCTGTGTGTGTAAATGAGAAACAGTGGATAGCAGAGTGATCTCCTGTGGCCCTGCTAGTACAAGCTTTCCCCATATTGTCTCCTGCTTTTATATTAATTACAACTTGCATTATCAGCTGTGAGTCTGTAGCCCAGCAAATAGAAAATACTGCCCCTGGAGACCTAGCTTCTTGTATCTATTTTCCATCTCCTTCTATTGTGCTCCGCTCAGTGTTCACTGCTTTTCTCCTGGTAACACTGCTCTTTAACACAATTAAGTAAGAGCAAGAGGAGCACCATGTTTGACTCCCAATTATTAAAAGTCTTGGGAATAGATACTCGTGGTGTGCTGTCTAGCTTCTGTGGTATTCTGGCATTAGTTTGGGTCATATGTGTGTGAACCTTTTAGAGCACACACACACATGCACACGAAACGCAATTGCATTTTGGCAGGACTCATCCACGCTCCTCGATGTGTTCCTGGGAAGCACAGCAGTAAACTTGCAAGAAGACAGGAGAAGCAATGTGAACAGTTTGTGTAATTTACCTAAAGCTATCTGATTATCTGGGGGTTTGTGGTGATTAGAGGGCTTTCCGTTGGTTTTGTTTGTTTGTTTGTTTTTGTTTGATAGCTTAATATAAATGTAATTGAAATGAACAGATGTATCACAATTTATGTTACTGAGCTTTAGGTCAGGATCTCTTTAGGGACCTAAACTGTCCTGATAAGATGTTTCCAGTGAAGGCCACTTTAGATGGTCCCCATTTTGTTTGGTGAAGACATACATGAAACACCTACTTCTGGTTAGGCATTTGGCCAAGAAGTTTTTCTTGAGAGATGGAAAGTTGGAAACAGTTTAGGGGAGAAAAAGAGGAGTTCACTGACACATACGGGGGTCTTAGCCCAAAGCAAAATAATGTTGCCTTTTTATGAGGCTGTAAACTCCACCTCTAGATTTATTTGTCATCTTTTTATGTTATTAAAGCCTAGCTATTTCCTTCCCTTTCAAATTCCTCCAACCTTCTGCTGTCTCGTCTTGTAAATATCTCCTCTTATTTTTGTTTTTTTTTTTTTTTCAACAAAATTCTGCCAAACTGCTTCCTCGAGAAGCCACAAGAAATACACTGAATTGCCAATCGATATAGAATCATTGACTATAGAATGTGGTTTGCCTTTCTGAGACGGGATCCTACAAACTGGGGTCAAGAACAACTCAGAATGGTAAGAGACAGAAAATGTTCTCAGCTGTGGGAACTCTTATTCCCTGATCCTTTCCAAATCATGATGGTCTTGAAACAAAAAAAGGATGATCTAGCTTTTGAAATACTTTATGATAGGTTCTGGATGACATTTGCCTTAAAACATAGCTGAGGTGTTAGCAGTTAATTATTGTAATTTTCCTGTGTGTGATAAGGAGCTCCAACAGCAGCCAGCTTAAGAGAGCCTGCAGTGCATAAAATTAACATAACTCACCGTGTTCCCTGAAAAGTTGAGCCTAGGTGAACATGCTGCAATTATTACATTTTCTAAAAGAAGGTTGCAGCCTGATGTTGTTGGAGGGCTAAACTCATGCTATGCCATTGTTTCTTTCCTTTTTCATGTCTTTCTCCTAGCTCTTTATCTGATTACCATCCGGCAAACAGCTGACGCTAAGAGGCTGCAGAGGGCTGAAGAGCTCCTGTCTGCTGTTTGCCTTCAGCTTGAAGCTATTTGAGTGGCTTCCTAACTCAGAGATAAAAAGAAAAGCTCATAGGCACAACTGTGTTTTAATCCAGGCTGTAAAGAAACTTGCTTGGGTTTTGGTTTCTTTTTTTTTTTTTTTTCCATTTTATTTCCATCTCTATTTTTTGCTAACCTTATTTTTAACTTATTTTTCTTTTTTAAATTTTTAAAAATAATATCTGGGCTACTTCGTCTTTCAAGACTTCTCCTCCTCCTCTTTGTGTTTCACTCCACCTGCCTCTGTAAAACGTAAAGTTTTTAATTTAATTTTATTTTTTTTTAATATCATAGAATCACAGAAACATTCAGGTAGGAAAAGATCCTCAGGATCACCGAGTCTAACCAAGAACCCTACTCTACAAAGTTCACTCCTAAACCATATTCCCAAGCACCACATCCAAACCACCTTTAAACACATTCAGGCTTGGGGATTCCACCACCTCCCTGGGCAGCACATTCCAACACCTGATCACTCGTGGTGGGAATAATTCTTTTTCCTACTGTCCAGTCTAAACCTACCCAGTGATAGCTTGAGGCCATTCCCTCTTGTTCTATCACTAACTACCTGTGAGAAGAGACCAGCAGCAGCCTCTCCACAACCTCCTTTCAGGTAGTTGTAGACAGCCATGAGGTCTCCCCTCAGCCTCCTCTTGAAATGGTGAGGGGGTCACAGTACGAATAGTGATTTCTGAGACCTACTTAATACAACAATCTCAATTGATATAAAGTACTATTTATTTTTTTGTTGGTAGGTTTGTTTTTCCTGTTGTGGTACTGTGTGAGGAAAAGTAGATCAGTCTTGGAGATTTTGGAGGGGGGTGAGGTGGCTTTGTTTTTTCTTTTTTCTTTGCTGTAAGTGCCGTCTGTTGTGCTGACAGGTTAGGCAAATTTCAGATCCAGGCCTGTCTTCTTATTTTACTCATATCTTCCTGCCATGAAACAGTGTATGTGGGTGCATGTGTGTGTCTAAGGTGAAGGGGATTTGGTTCTTCTTACCCTTTGGTCACTTAGAGCTTTACTGGGTAGCTTTTGAAGTCCCATGCTCTTCCCTTTGTCTCTGCTGTGATCTGTGTCAGGCCAGTTAGATTTATGTTGCTGGGTATTGCAGCAAGCCATTATTTGGCAGTTCTAGTTTGCCTTGCTATAGAGCATGTGGTACTAATCAGTGCTAGGAGATTACTTTGAGACATTTCAATATATGTATTTTTGGGGCCTGATTCCAATCACACTAACACTGAATTTTACAATGGGTAAATCAGCTGATTTTGTTGAACTTACTCCTATGACAGGTCAGGGTAGATGAGGTCAGAATCAGGCTTGCTCAAGGACTTTGTGCAAACTTGTTGCTTGCTGCTTTCGGGATCAATTTGTCCTCTAATATTATCGCACAGTGCAGATTTAAAACACAATCAAACCTAAACAATAATTTTTAATTTTTGTTTATTTTTTTTTTTTTGGAGGGGGGATTTGTTGTTTGCCTTGCTGATGAATTATTGTAATTCCCTTGATTTACGTCGTTGCACACAGGTGACAAGTAATACAGGTCCAGCCCCTAGTCTGATCTGTTTCATGTGTTCTTGCTCTCCTTTTCTGCCAGAGGAAATTCCATCTCTTGCCTGCCTTCATGTGGTGCTGATAAAGCTCTTCCTGTACAGTAGAATTCCTGTTTTCCTTTAAGCAACAGCAGGGTATTGGGAATGATCAGGAAAGGGGAGGAGGACAGGAGGAGAATACACTCAACAAAGTAGCACTAAACTGTAACACAAAGTTTTCCTCACTTAGCCTTTTCAATAGCAGCTCCCTGCTCTGGGAAAGCCAATACTCAAATCAATTGGAAAGCTCTCAGGAATGAGGTGACTAAAGCACAGTAGCTGAGGTCTTACTTAGCTAAAAGTTTCGCAAACTTTGCCTGTGTGCCTTCGGTGTTCCCTTTTGTCATGTTTTACGCATAGTAATGCAGAAAGAATTACATAAAAATCACTATGGATGTTATTTTATATAATCACCTGGTGGTTATTCTTGACGTTACTTGCAAGAGAACTGTTAGAGCGATACATCTAGAAAGCCTTTTGAAATGTGTCATATCAAGGTGGTAGTGGGGGGGTAAGGAAGCATCTTTCCTGGCATCTAACATCTTTCAGAGAAAGCTTGCTTTCCCCCTCGCAACTTTGCATTTGCTTCAAGTTTTTTCAGTGCTCAAATGGGTGAGAGAGAGCTTAGGGTGTGAGGACATTCTCTCCTGTGAATGTTCTCCTCTACTTCTTGAAACAGTTTTCCTTCTCTTCCTCTCACATCCCATCTTTAGACAGTCTGGAAAAACAAAGCATGGGGAGACAGTTTGCACTCCAACTATCCTGACCCCAGTGTGAACACCCTAGTGTCATAAACTGTGCAGATTTCTGCTTTCCCCCCTGTCCTGCTGTACACCTCATTAAGAAACTCAACTTTTCTTTCCCTTTTTTTTTTTTCCTCTTGTTCTCCCCTGAAATATTTTCCTGCAGCACTATTCAAACAATTAAATCCAGACAACTCTTTGAAAAGCTTAAAAAAAAGGAGAAAAATCTGTCCTTTATTTTACCAAGTAAAACCTGTCCTTTATTTTACCAAGTAAATCTGTGTACCTCCTCTGCTTGCCTTTGCTGAAGAATTATTACCCTGTGCAAACAGCGTCGGTGTTTGGCACATTTCACAAATACTAATGTGTATACTTTCCCCCCCTCCCTCTTCCTCCCTTCTTCTCCCGGTTTTTCTTTCTGTTCTTCATTTGCAATTGGAATGGGAACTGTGGAAAAATTTCCTTGGCACTCTGACATCAGAATCCTTCGTCTTGGAGAGACCACGATGATGCAACTTCAACGCACTCGGCAGGCACACCGGGGCCCTCCAGTGGGGGCCACGCTTCCCAGAGCGGAGACAACAGCAGCGAGCAAGGTAAAAGGTCAAACTTTTTTTTTTTTTCCCCCTCTGCAAAGTAGGCATGACTAAAATAACTCCAGCTTTTTTTTTTTTTTCTTCTTATATCAGTACATCTGCCTTAGAGTAAACATGGAGTGGCAGACTTGTAGTATAATCAGCTGTAACTTCGGGAGATGGTATTTCCTTTTCCTAACACACTTAGCTGCATTTTTATTATGATTTCAAAGTGAAATATCTAATCTTCAAACAAGCTTTGTAATAACAATTGATTAGTTCTGCCAATTCCTTTACAAATTTGGTTATCTACAGTTTATTTTTTGTGTGGTGTAAGTAAATAGAAGGACAGACACACTCTCCAGCTGTGATGCGGTTGTTTGAGTTGGGTTGTAGAACAGAAAAAATTAACCTGGAGTTTTAGCTGGGGAAGAGACTCTCATATGAAGTTATGAAGCTGATGAATGACATAAAGCAGAAGCAAACCCCAAACTGGATGGCAAAAAAAAAAAATGTTTGCTTGGGCAGAGTTGTTTCTGCTTCTAAAATATCTGAATTGTAAATAGAGATGTACCTGACCTGCATAACTTCTGCTGGATCTATACAGTGAAACCTTCTCAAGGGTTTCAAGAGGTTTGATTTTTATTTTGGGAGGGGTTCTTGTTTTGTTTCCTACTGCCTTGCACCTCGTGTGTGGTCATCTGCATCCATGCTGAGTGAGTGTCAAAGGCTGTCATTCTGATATGATAGTGTTTTACACTTGCTAGTTAGACCTTTAAGTGACTCCAGAAGGTATCGAGTCAAGCCTTCAGTGCTAAAAGTTGGGTAAAGATGGTGTACTGTCACCCTTGGTTGTTGACTCCAAATAGTTTTTTCTCTTTTTAAGACCAAAGTTTAAGGTGGGCTCTGTTCTTGTTTTGCTTTTTGAACACAGTAAACCTCAGCTTAGTGAGGAGATGTTGCCTTTATAAGGTCTTAAGATACATTCCCTCCACCTGGCACATCTGCAGCCTTCTGGCACCGCACTTCCCCAGCACGAGGGGAACCTACCCCATGTAGGATCCCCAAGGTGCAGAGGGGAGCAGCCCTTGGGGCTGAGCTGCTGTGATCAGCCCTGCACTGTGAGGCTGCTTGTCACGGTGCTGTTTGCCATGCTCAGGCGGCGGAGCAGCTCTGCGCTTTCGCGTCTCTCGCGTGTCCCACTGCTTGGCACCCAGTTAGGTTCCCTCAGCTGTCTCACGATCTGCTGTCATCCCCGTTGTGATTCTAGGATCTTGCAGAGCTTTGTTTCTGGTAGAGCAGTTTGGGTTTGTCTCCTGTTTGAGTTGTTTATACATTTGTAATCTTATTGCTGATAGAAAGCATCCATGGCACAGGGTGTGTGATCCAGCTCCAACATGAGTTGCGTGGGATCTTTTTTTTTGGTTTTTTTTTGGTTTTTTTTTTTCCTGTGTGGTTGGATTGGAGCTCTGTGAGGCCTAGCATGAACGGTTCAGCAGCTAATGAAAGGGAGAGCTTGATTGCTAAGCAGCAAGTCAGTGTTATGTCTATTAGCTGGCCATAGACTTTACTGTTGCTCAAAAGTTCATATGGTGGCTAAGATGCTTTGTGTAGCAGATGATCATTTGCATACTTAAAAACGATTCCTCTGAGTCATCTGCTGCGGTATGTTCATCCCACCCCTAAGTAAGCAATGTGCTCACACCTGTATCTCCACTCTGCCCCAGATAACCCTTAGAAATGAGAAGAGTTTCTTCTTCAGGCCATGCTCAATGTAAAGAAATCCCTTGCACTTCACTGCTATGTTAAGGCCAACAACTTGCCGTTGGAGACTGAGGTTTCTGGTCATGGACATGATTTAAACAAACATGTTACCCTCGTTTCTGCAGGAGGGGAGCAACTGCTGAAGGACCAAATCAGTCCCTAGTGCTGCCTAGTCTAGCAGGGTAAAACATTGCTAGTATGCTTCCCTTTGTGCTCAATTGGGCCTTTTAAAGGGAAGCAGTCGTCCAGTGGCAAATCAGCATTCCACTCAGCTGCTGGCAGCTGAAAGATGTATGATCCTACAGCACCGGGAAAATTCCCATTGGAGTTGGCTTTGGATTGCTCTCCTCTTCTCATCCTGGGAAAGCCTAAAGACAGGGAGGCCTGTATTGAATTTTTTTTATGCTTCCTTGAGTGGGGGCAAAGTTATAAAGAAAACTTGTGAACTGGCAGTGAGTTAGTCCTAAGCAATGCCAAGAGAGGTAGATGCCCTCTTGAGCTGTCCTGGTGCAGTTATTTGGATCAACTTGGCTACCAAGCAGTTTTGTCAAGACCTTCCACAGATGCTGCTTAAAGTATTCCACGTGCCCCAAAGGGTTTCTTGGGAATGGGAGCTCATTAGAGAGTCTTGAGTTACATTAGCAGCTTATGGTCTCCTCCACTGAGGCCTGGTGGCAGCAGAGATTGATTCAAACTGGAGTCAGTCTCTTCTGTCCCTGGGGAACACTCCTTCCAGGGGTCTCTGCTCTTTGCCTAGTCTGTGATGTGCAGCTTGTGATTATTTTGTTGTTGTTGTTGTTTTTATTGTGGTGTTTGGCTGTTTTGGTTTCCTTGGTTTTTTTGTTGTTGTTTGGGGCGGGGAGGTGGGCGTATGGAAAGGGTTTGGATGAGTGATGACATTATTTTTGCAGACTTCCTCTGCACAAGGTAGATCTATTTATTACACACAGGAATCCATTCATAATTGTTACAGTTAGAACCAAACAAAACCAGTGTAGGTATTTTGTCTACTTATGGAGGACAGTCTCTTGATGGTAGTGGTTGACTGCCATTTAGCATCAAAAGGCTTAATTTAGTCAATGATATTATTAGAAACATGCTGGCATTGAAAGAGTTAAGGAAAGGGCCTTCAGGCAGTAAATGTTGAAAGATTATCCTAATTTTATTAGTGGTGAGTGTCTATGTTGTTCTTAACATGTCACCTCGCTTGTTCAACAGAAAACTCAGCTATACAACATATTGATCTTCTAGCAAACCAGAGTACTAGTGACCTGTAATCTACCAAGCATTTATTGACTTTATCCCACTTCAGATCCAGAAATGCAGGTCAATGCCATGTAAAATTATTTTAGAGATTACTAATTACGGAGTTGGTCTGACCAACATACCCCTACCCCACCTCCCTCCTCCCCCTTCCCTGCAGAGAGAAAGAGTTAAATCCGTACAATAATAAAAAATAAAGCATTCTAAACATCTTACAAAGGAGAAAAAGAAGAAGCTGATTTAATGGTCTAATGAGGCCATCTTCCAGAGACTTGTTTTGTGTAGGGCTTGCTTTGACCTTTCGCTTTGCTCAGGAGCCCAACGCTTCATTTTTCACATTCTTGCAATTACGTTAACGCTTCAAGCATTTCTGACTCCAAGTCAGCTAGGAACACCAGGCATAACTCAACACTGTGAGTTTTTCTCCTCTCTGTAGATTCATTAACAGGTCACCGGGGTCCCAACTGAAATTTAAAACTGACTGGTTCTGTTGGGTTAACTGAGTTATAGCAAGGGAGATGGCAGGAAAGGGGCTGAAAGAAGGGGAGGGGAAAGAAAAGACCCTGTTTTGTTTTTTTTTCCCAGGGAATATATGTGTAAAAAACCCTAAGTGGAAGATTAAAAGGTGTGTGTAGCTTGATCAGCTACCCTTTACTTTGGAAGGGGGGGAAAAACACATCTGAAAGTCTTCTAGGCTATGGTGTTTTCCTCATGCTTTGTGAAACAAAGTGAAAACGGCCACTGCCTTTTACATACAAGGCTAAATGACTTCTAGAATTCAACATCAGTGTGTACCACAGTGATGGATATGACACTCACAGACTTTAATTCTTATTTAATCTCTTTATGGGATATTTCAAATAATGAATATGGCAGATTATGCATGAAAAGTGGGAAATAAATCTTTTTAAGGTTTAAAAACATGTGATCTATAGGAAAGCACCAGGGAATGCTTTCAGTTTCATATTTTATGACGCTGAGATTGTATACCTGATTTGTCATATTCTTAGTCACCCAAAGGGCCCTGTCCAGTCAAGTCAGACAGAGGCTATGTATTTTCAGTACCTTTCAGGAAGCTCAGCATCTTTTTAGGATTAAGCCTGGGGGTGATAAACTTGACCACAAATGAGAAGAACCAGAGACAAGAAACTTCTTTGAGATTATACTGCAGTGAAAATACAAATGGGCATCACATCCACTTTGTTATACCCATGTGAGTAGTTCATCCCCGTGTGGTTTCTTTGGTTTGGTGCTGGCTGGTTTTGGGTGTTTGATTATTTGGTTGTTTTTGGAACTACTTGTACTGAGTGAAGATCTGCCCTTTTGTAAATGATACCTGAGGTTACTCTCTAGGGCAATATCTTAAAGTAGTTTTGATCCACTTTTGTGACAGCTTGATGTTAAATTTGTCCACAGCAACTTTCTGTGGCAAAGACTGCCCATCAAATTCAGGGCAAAAATCAACTAAATTATTAGTTGAAATTCCATCTCCATCCCAGCTTATGGCTCTGGGTTGATACATGTTGGAAAAATTAAGTAGTACATTCATTATACAGCATCTTGTTGTAAGGCAGATATACAAATCAAATTGGTTTACAAAACCATCTTATAATGCCTGGAGTCCTGTCCTGAAACTCTGCTGTGGTTACATAAAAGCTTTGAAAGGCAAGAGAAAGGAGAAGGATATGCTGTTAATAATAATTAAAATAGAACTAATGCTGATACACCAATCAGATTTGTTTACAAAACCATCTGATAATGCCCAAAGTCCTGTCCTGGTATTGCAACTCTGCTGTGGTTACATAAAAGCTTTGAAAGGCAAGAAAAAGGAGAAGGATGTGCTGTTAATAATAATTAAAACAGAACACATCCATGCAAAATCTTGGGAAGTTTGACATCCAAAAGCTAATGCTACAACTTTTTTTTCCCCTAGTTCTCTGTATATATACAAGGCTGCTGAGGCTAGCCTGCATGTTTAACATAAGGATTCAGAAAGCACTTTTATTCCTTGGTGATTTTTACCTCTGAAGTTCTAGGGTATGGTTTTATGGGTCCTTTGTAAGAAAGGCAGTTCCTAACAGAAAGGCTCAAATATCCAGGCTGTGGCAAATCAAACTTGCTAATAAATAATGCTTCACTGGAGATGCATTATTTCACAAGGCACAGCTCTCAGAAAGGTGAACTGTACCAAGTATGGAAAAAAAACCAAAACCCAAACCAACAACCAAACCCCTCTTAAAGAACAATGACTTTTTTTTTTTTTTCTTTTTTCAGCTGAGGAAGATACAGGAAGAGAGTAGCCCTTATTAATTCATCTTTCCCTTTCAAGTTTGAGGGGCCCGTCCTGGTGTTGATATGTGTGAGTAACTCCTGTTAATGGTGATGGGAGTTACGCATGTGCACTGACAGGAGAATAGACCCCTCAGTGTTCAAAGCACAGGAAATTTACATTTTTTGCCATTGCTGTAATTGAGATGTTGACAAATTGGAGAATATTGATGAGCCTTTGTTTTAAGCGTTTCTTGCCAAGTTCGCTTTATTATTATTATTTTTTTTCCCCCCCGTGGTTTGAACAATGGTGTGGGTTCAGAGGCAGTGAATAATAAGGGTAGAGTAGAGATAACTTTGTATTTCAACATTTTGATGTGCCAATATGAAATAAATTGTCTTAGGCAAACGGAATATGCTGTTTTAATCATTAGCTATGCATGAAAGAAAAATTGATGTTGACATCTTTGCTGTAAAATCGTTGTAATGGGGCCTTCCTTACAATTCATTTTTGTAAAATTCATTTTGTACATTTTGCAGCAATTGAACAATCCCTGCACTGTGAATAGGCAGAATTCCCAGAAATACTGAGACAGTTGGCCCAGTAACTGCTGAGCTCACACTGCACACCACATGCACATTAACCATAATGATGCCAGAACCAGCTTAGCTAAATATAGTCACAATTTAGTATCCTCCCATCCTTCCTTTTCTTTCTGTCTATTGAGTGAACAAAAACATCTTTTGCAGTTTGGGTTTGATTGCTGGAGTTGGTCAACATTTATGTCCTTACCCCACTATTCAATAAGTAGCATTAAAATTTCATAGTGGATCTTTGCTTCACTCTACAGCTTTCTAACAATCAGGCTGATGACAACTGCACATTCTATTATAGTACAGCTTAGAACAGGGAGGGAACATAAAATATTAGACTTGTATTTGAGATTCTCACCTTGCTCTTAGCCTTTTAATCCATGTAGGTTTTTATATTCAGATACAGATTAAAAAAAAAAAAAGTATATATGCAGTAGAAAATCTTTCCTTCCATATTTGAAGTATGTTGTGCTGAGGTTTCAAATGCAGCCTAGGAGAACTCTGTCAATGGAATGTTTTCATAGTGGCAGTAATCTCTTTAAAATAACCCTAAATACAATATGACAGATGCCATCTGGAATAATCTTTTGCTAGTTGCTTTCAACTTTTATTTTATTTATTTATTTTTTCTCCCTACAGCTAAGTTCATCTAAACTGGTCACTTACTGTTATAGTAAACACAGTGAACTTTTTCTTCCCTTTTGCATGTGAGCATTCAGAGACAACCACCACACAATTTTGCCCAAGAGATTGTTCTTGTTGAGAGGTTTGCCTCTGAATTTGTGTTCCTGGGTGTGTGTATGTTTATATATTTGTATTTCAAAACAAAAAAAAGGTAGGATTCCCCTTTAGGCCATTCTTTCCATCTCAGATCCTGCTTAGCCTAACCCAATTTAGCTCTAAATGTTCAGTAACATCCCATTTGCTAAATTATAATTGGATGTTTGTTAGAATATTAATGGTTTCATAACAAAACCACCTTCAAACACACACTAGCAAGAGCCTGAATGTCTTCCTGTGTTGTTACAGACTAACTAATTTCATCCTATATATATGCCAAGTGATTCGAAAGATCTAGTGTTGGAATCTCTGGATTTTTTAATTTATTTATTTTATTATATATATTTTTTTTAACTTAGTCATGTAAAGGGATGTCTCCTGATGCCTGTTAGAGTTTAATTTAGAGTAGTAATTAAACTTGAATACTGCCTCATAAACAAAAGATAAACAATAAACCAGCCACATTCCCTGCTGTTTCATAGCTTTCTTTCCCAGATGTTTTAGCCTGATAATTTTTACATAGTGAACTACCTAGCACAGAGTGCTATGGACAGAGGTCAAAACCTGGTTCTTGGTAATGGGTTTTAAAACCTCCCTTTTTTTTTTTAAATGAAATACTGGAGAATTTTCCTTTGTGTAGCTGATAAACTTGTCAGATACTGAAGAACACTCATTAATTGACTTTTTAATTCTCTTCCTCTTGTTTAACAAGATGGCACTAATTAAAAAAAAAAAGGCAAAAAGAAAAAAAAAGCCCAAACCAAAACACAAACTTGCTTTTAACTCTTGATGCCCAAGAAGTCTTGCTATTTCTGAAGATTGGGGTGTCTGGACAGTACATTAGAAACCTCTGTGATCCTTCAAAATGGAAATAAAAATACCCTTGCAGGAGCTGCTCTTTCCATGGTGATCCTAAGCAACTGAGGAAACGTTCACCCTGGAAGACTTCTGATTGTTTTTGAAAGCTGCTGGAGCTTGTGTGTCCATCTCTGGTCTGCTCCTCTGTCAGCCATGATCTTTCTAATTGCCAGGTACTGGTAGGCCCTTCAGCTGCAGAAGCCATGTTATTTTCACTGGGTGGGGTAATTACTGAAAGCTGAGAATAGCTGTACTAAAGACACAGGGATACTTTCATGATCCCATTAGCATAAGAGAGGGTAAATTATTCATGCCAAGTGAGGATTCTATGGGGAAAAGTATAGTTAATGCACATAGTTTTTAAATGTATCCCTTTCTGCTCTGAGACTAAATTCTTGTTGGATTCAGTTCTCAGACATTTACAGGAAAGCTCTAGTGGCATGTTAGACGCAGTTCATCTCTCTCTGTTTGCAGCGCTCTCAATAGAGACCATCTGGCAAAGATCCAAAAGGTGATTAAACAAAATGATCAGCTCTTGTTGCTGTGTTACATGTCCAATACTCTGGATTAAAAAACATGACCCACAACAGTCAGCTAACATCTTTTTTTTTTTTTTTTTTTCCTTTCTTCTTCCTTCCCCTTCCCCTGTAAGAATTCAGATGGTCCACAAATGTCTGTGCCATCTTTGTGTCCTTATGGCCCATAATCATGAACAGGTTGTGCAAATGGCTCTTTCTGTAACACGGTCTGTTCCAGCAGCATAGAAACATTTCATATTAATTGGGTCAGTCTAATGTTCAGAATGACACAGGGAAAAAAAAAAAAGAATTTACCCAAATGCGTTCTTATAGCAAACACTTAAATCGCGCCTCGCTCCTATTAGAAAGTGAAATTTGACATCAGGCTCATGTGGCTGGTTTTATTCTTTTTTAAGATGGAAGGAAATCAAAGCATGACACTGTCATCTTCTGAAAAGAGTTTAAAGCCCCTTCTAACCAACCAAACAACTACCAAGAAAAGAAATTAAAAAAAAAAAAAAAGGGTAGGGGGGGGGAAATGAGCTGTGGTTTAACACCACAATCAGGGATGAATTTACAGTGCTACTCAGAATACTCCCTTATCATAAACAAGCTGATAATCACGCTGAATCTAACTCCCAGTTAGCTGTCTCCTTGCTCACAGAGATCCGCGTGCACCTCCTCCTTAAGCCCTGATATGTTGCTGTTGAGTCAGACAGAACATTTGTAGACCTTATGTCATATTTGGAATTTAAGGATTAATGCTATATGTTCACCAGGAAACCCCAGCTAATCAGCAAGGTAATTTTTCAAACCAATCACTTCAGTGCCTGAGCTAAGGTAAAAATGCCAAGACTGTGAAGGGAGGACATATGTATCTTATCTTTTGGGGGTTGCACCAAATGCCAAGTACGAGCATAAATTCAACAGAAACCAGACATTGTTGGAAAGTAATTAAAGAAATATTGAAATTAAACCTACCATATGAGTGAAATATTTGCAGGCCTGCTTTGTTGCATGCATAACAATTTGCGTGGAACTGAACAGTGCTGCCTTCTCTCTTACACTCTTTTGAGTTGTACTTTGTTAAACAGGGCAGGGGAATCGCCTCTGTGTGTTCAGCTCTTAGGATCAGAGGGATCTATTTCACCCTGAGGAGGTTCACAGCCCAAAATCTGTAGGTTTGCTTAGAGGAGAAATGTATTAAAACAAAGAAAAAAGATTTAGAGCCTCCAGACCTACATGAAGAAAAATCAGATCCCACTTTTGAAAGCTTAAAAGATCCACCGAGTTGTATTTTGAGTTGTACTTTGTTAAACAGGGCAGGGGAATCACCTCTGTATGTCCAGCTCTTAGGATGAGAGGGATCTACTTCACCCTGAAGAGGTTCACAGCCCAAAATCTGTAGGTTTGCTTTAGAGGAGAAATGTATTAAAACAAGGAAAAGAAAACTAGAGCCTCCAAACCTGTGTGAAGAAAAATCAGATCCCACTTTTGAAAGCTTAAAAGATCCACTGAGTTGTACTTTGTTAAATAGGGCAGAGAATCACCTCTGTGTGTTCAGCTCTTAGGATCAGAGGGATCTTCTTCATGCTGAGGAGGTTCATAGCCCAAAATCTGTAGGTTTGCTTAGAGGAGAAATGTATTAAAAAAAAGAAAAAAGATTTAGAGCCTCCAAATCTACGTGAAGAAAAATCAGATCCCACTTTTGAAATGTTAAAGGATCCACTGAGGCTGTCAGCTCTCCTTACCATGCAAGGTGAAGGCAGGAGGTAAAGAGCAGGGACATGTCCAGTGCACAGGAGAGGGGAGGGGGGGCCCAGGGCTCCCTTGGCGTCGGTGCAGCCTGGCAGATGAAAGGGACCCACATAGCCTTGGGGGGTTTAAGGCTATTACAGGGCAACTCATGCTCTGTTATCATGCTGATTTCCAATTGATTTTTGGCTGTACAGTACTTGTTGAAGGGCCTCTAGAGCATCAAACACTGCATTATGGCACTAGACACTGTAACACGCCAGCCTTTGTCTTCCTGCCTTTGCTTTGCCTGAGCAGGGCAGTGCTAACCACCCCATGATTGCTCCAGCTCCTGAGCAGCTTTTAGAGCAGAGGAAGTAGGACAGGTGAAGGGAATTTGACAGCTGTCTTTAGCTGGCTCTTAACCTGATCTGACTCATTTGTTTGCAGTTCTGTGTTTCCAAGCTGATCTGGTTTTGAGCTGCTGTGAAACACTGCTTTTCGTTTACGCAACTGATCGCAGGGTTCTAAGAAACCCTGGTGTCTGGTGGTGTAAAGGTGCTTCCTTCTTTCTCAAACTAGTTGTATGATTCCTGTAAATAACTGGTACTAGGGGTTGTTGAAGTTGGAGCTGAGGTTGCAGGAAGCGTTTTGTGGGCTGAAGTGAGTAATTTCTCCTATTTTTCTACCTCCTCCTTTACTCACTCAAACTGTTGCATCGCTTGGGTATATTTTTAATTCACTAAAAAATATAAGTCAAGACATCTACAAGTCTTGATAAGCTGAGGATTTTTTAAAACACATGAGTGCCTATATATCTAAGATATCATCTTCAAATAAATGCTTACCATTTGTAAGCACTTGTTTCTACTGGCTTGTGTAAGTCTTTGTCCATACAGTAGAAGATGTAAATGAGTCTACAAAAATGTCTACAAGAATAAAAATCCACATGTGAAAACACATGTAGGAACTAAGGCCTGCACTTTTTTGGTGTTTGGAAAGTCTTCAACACAGGCAGGATGTGGACCTGATGTAGAGGGTCCAGAGGAGGGCCATGAAAATGATCAGGGGGCTGGAACACCTCTGCTACAAGGACAGGCTGAGGGAGCTGGGGGTGTTCAGGCTGAGAGAGCTGGGGGTGTTCAGCCTGGAGAAGAGAAGGCTCCAGGCAGACCTAAGAGCAGCCTGCCAGGACCTGAAGGGGCTACAAGAAGGCTGCAGAGGGACTGTTCCCAAAGGCCTGCAGGGACAGGATGAGGAGCAATGGTTCAAAATGAGAGAAGAGCAGATTGAGATTGGATGTGGGGAACAAGGTTGTTAGCATGAGGGTAGTGGAACACTGGAACGGGTTGCCCTGGGAGGTAGTTGAGGCCACATCCCTGGAGCTATTCAAGGTGAGGTTGGACAAGGCTCTGGACAACCTGATCTAGTGGAGGATGTCGCTGCTGACTGCAGAGGGGATTGGACAGGATGACCTTTGGAGGTCCTTCCGACCCAAACCATTCTTATGGTTCCATAAGGGAGTGATATAGTCATAAGGATAGGATAACACCAGGAAACAGTGACAGCCTTAACTACCCTGCTAGATGCAGGCACAGCTCCTCACCTGTGGTCACTGGGAAGACATCTGTTATTTTGGTGGCCTGCCTGTAGCTCTTCAGTTTGTTTCCATGAGATAAGGATATGGCTATCTACCCATGAAGCACTGCAGAACCAAATCCAAAAGGACTCTGTGTAGGTTGCCTGTCCTCTCTGACATATATTCTTCCCCATCTGTATAATGGAAACAAGAGTACTTGGAAGTTGCATTCATGTCAGTTGTCAGTGGATTGCTTTGATATTCCAGGAATGCAGGAGTGTGTATGAAGTTTTTGTAGATGAGTGCATTCTTATGTTGGTCTCCCTGCCTTTCACAAAAGAAGCCCTGGATATACTCTATTGGTAAACTGGATTGCTTATTTTAACACATCCTCTTGTTTCCAACAAAGGTGGAAAATGCTGAATGAAATAGCCTGGGTACTTCATGTTAATGGATTCATAGAATGGTTTAGGTTGGAAGCAGCCTCGAAGGTCACCTAGTTCCAACCCCCTTGCCATGGACAGGGTCACCTTCCACTAGACCATGTCAAGCATTCATGACCTCCCCAGCCTACCTGTTCCAGTGTCTCACCACCCTCACTGTAAAGAATATCTTCCTTTTCTCCAGTCTAAATCTGTCCCACTCAAGCTTCAATCCATTCCCTCTCATCCTATCACCACAAGCCCTTGTCAAAAGTCAGCAGGGCATCTATCACCTATCTGGGCAGTGTGTTCCAGAGTTTCACCACCTTCAGTGTGAAAAATTTCTGCCTTATTTCTAGATATATTAATCTTCATTTGGTAACTTGAGTTTCCACAGAATTAGACTAACATTTAAAAATACCCCAACAAGGTAACTTGATCTTTCAAGAGTTCACCATCTTTCATTGATGAGTCAGTGGTGGACTGTCCAAAGGAGGTTTGAAGGAAGAATGTGGGAATCAGTTACAAGCAGTTCTTCCTCCACAGAATCATAGAATCAGTCAGGGTTGGAAGGGACCACAAGGACCATCTAGTTCCAACTCCCCTGCCATGGGCAGGGACACCTCACACTACAGCAGGCTGGCCAGAGCCTCATCCAGCCTGGGATGGGGCCTGAGCCTCTTGCATGGAATCAGTACCATTAATAGGGGCACTGCTGCTTTTAGATATGCAAAGTTTGGGTCAGACACATCCAAATAAATGAAAGCAAAGCATGATTCTCTTATCTTAAATGCAAACACACACATCCCCCCTCCTATTAACTTTTTGACAATTCCCCTAGAAGCTGCTTCCATTAAGACACAAAAAAGACAGCCATAAAGGTTTAATGCCTCCTAATATTTCTGAACAAAATTTCATCATGCCTTTATGTTTTAGAATACAAACCATAATAAACCAGCTTTTTTATTATTACTGTTATTTGCATGGGAAAGTTTTTGAATAACTTTTTTTCCCTCCGGTGATTTTTAAATGTTAAAGTGAGCTCCAGAGAAAAAGAAATTTGTCTTTTCAGTTTGGTTCATTAGTTGTAATGCCAACACTTGTGTCGGAGAGGATAAATCTATGCAGCAAACTCAAAATCAAGGAATTTGCCTGCTGTTGTTTGATTCCACTCAGTACAGTAATTCACATCCTAGGCAGGTATGTGTGGAGTTAGAGGAAGGGAGTGATTCTTTGTTTCCTACTGGTGGCTTGTAAGTGACAACCCCACAGCTTGTCTGTGTTTGGGTTATTTGTGAAACCATCTTTCCTCCAGCATAAGGAGCAGGCACAGGGAAATTGTCTGGTGGCAGAGTTGGCACAATGGCCCTAGTGCTTTTATTCCTACCTACAGGCAGGGTAGGGAGCACAAGAAAGAGCAAGACAAAGTGGTTTTCCTGTGCTCCACTGACTTCCCAGCTGTTCTGAGCCTGAAGTCTGTTGCTGACTCCAGATGCTCTAACTTGCAGCAAGTGCTATCCTACACTGCCCAGCCACATAACTTGTGGAAAGAGCTCAGATTATTTTATGGATGGTTACCTTTGTACACCCTTGGCACTTTACATTCCTCATGCACAGGCTAGAATTGGGGGTCTTCTGCTTTCTTGTGTAAACAGAGCATTTGCTGTAACTGACAAGGACTGGTGCTGCAGCCATGAAAGGGAGAGAGGAGAATTCAGCAAATTCTCTATTATGATGTGACTTGCAGCATGAATTTTTTTGACAACCCCATCCTTTACTTCTTAAATAAGTAAAGAGTGCCCTTTTCCTCATAATCTTGCACTATGCCCACCAGCTTCTTGTGGCTACACTTGTTTAAGCAATTACATTTCTTTAAACTTTCCCTGGGCCTCTCCACATGAGGCTGCAAGTTGGTCACAGCTAGATTTCAGGCAGCCCCCATTTGCAGGGAGCTCAGCAGAAGGGGATGTGCCAGATACAGGCACATCATTTTACTGCAGGAAGTGGTGCTAAGGCTTTAAATCATTCACGACCGTAAAATCTGGCAATTTGCAAGAACTCCCTGCCTAATTTTATGCTCCTGCCTAAAGAGGGTGGAACATCATTTCAATAGCACAAATCAGAGTATTTTTTTTCTTTCCCCCCACCCCCATCTTGGAGCTTCCTTCCTGGTTCCTCCTGCCTCAGATTTACCACTTACTGATGGTTCTCTGTTTCGTGGGACTCCTGACCCTGTACATCTGTTAGAGGGGATAGTTCAGTATGAACACAGCCTCCTACTCAGTAGGACCAGAGTGTTCTCTTAGCTCCTACTAGATGCTTGAACAAGCAGAGGGCTTAAGTGAAATCCTTTAGCTGAGCCAAAATCTGTTCTTATTTAGGGACTAATCCAAAGCCTGTTAAATCAACAGAAAGATTTTGGTTGACTTCAGTGAGCTTTGGATCAGGCCCTTCCCTGCTAATACATCTGAAATCAATGGAGCTACATTGGGCTTCTGCCAGTAAAAAAAATAAAAAGGGGGGGGGGGGGGTGGAGAGGGATTGTCCTTCTGCTTTATTTGTACAGTACCTAACACACTGAGGTCCTGGTGTTCAAACAGGGCTCCCAAGTGCTTCATTGAGACGACAATAATTTTGACTTGATTGCATTACTTGGTGTTCATGGACTCCCATTCAGCTGAGGACATAATTCAGTTGTTTAAAACAACCACTCATGCTGTGCATCCACCTCCTGCCCAAGCATTGATTTGGTCTTTTCCCATTTTCTACCAAGGAATTCCTTGTGAAAAGTAACAAAACCAAACCAAACCAAACCAAAAACAAAAAAAAAAAGGGAAAAAAATCATATTTCTATGCTATTGGATTGTAAAGAAAGCTGTTGTGAATGAAAAATACTTAGTCCATAGAATCTGCAAACCCCAATGAGCGTAACTTTCACTGCCAGTTCACTGCATTGAGGAAATTATTAAAGCCCTATGATTTTCCCTAAAGTTAAAAAACTGTTACCTTTTTACTATTTCCTCATTACTGTTCTTCATTTTTATGTCTCAGGGTTAAACTGAAGTCAAAATTATAATTTGCCACTTGTTAAAGATTTCAATGTGATAATTAGCATTGTGGGGGTGGCAATTTTTTTTTTGTTTGTTTGTTTAGGTGAGAAATGGCAAGGGATGGAAAGATCCTACGTGTGCATCAGTACACACCTTCCATTTTAGATGTGCCTGCAACACCCTTAGCCTGGCAAAGACTTTTACACATTGTTTAACTCTAGACATTGCAAGTCCTCTTTCTGAAATACAGGAACTCACAGCAGGTTTAAGCAACTGAATGTGAGCAAACAGTGTGCACAGGCAGCCAAGAAAGCCAAAGGCATCCTGGCTGGGATCAGCAATGCTGTGTCCAGCAGGAGCAGGGAGGGGATTGTCCCCTGGGACTCAGCTCTGGGGAGGCCACACCTGGAGTGTTGTGTCCAGTTTGGGGCACCTCAGTCCAAGAGAGATGTGGAGGTGCTGGAGCCAGGGCAGAGGAGGGCAAGGAAGCTGGGAAGGGCCTGGAGAAGAAATCTGATGAAGAGCAACTGATGGTTAGTCACTGGGGTTGGTTAGTTTGGAAAAGAGGAGGCTGAGGGGAGACCTCATTGCTCTCTACAGCTACCTGAAAGGAGGTTGTGGAGAGGCTGCTGCTGGTCTCTTCTCACAGGTCATTAGTGATAGAACAAGAGGGAATGGCCTCAAGCTGTGACTGGGGAGGTTTAGACTGGACATTAGGAAATTTTTTTCCCATCAAGAGTGGTCAGGGATTGGAATGTGCTGCCCGGGGAGGTGGTGGAGTCACTAGCCCTGGCTGTGTTTCAAGGTGGTTTGGATGTGGTGCTTGGGGCTATGGTTTAGGGATGAACTTTGTAGAGTAGGGCTCTGGGTTGGACTTGGTGATCCTGAGGGTCTCTTCCAACCTGAATGTTTGTGTGATTCTGTAATACTGACCACCTTAACCTTTAGCAGATTTCTGTTTGAAGGATGAAATACCAGGTGCAAGGGAGCAAATAGTTCATATAAATGTGAATAACCCAGATTCTGTGTCCTCTGTCAGAATCCCAGCTGTGCAATGCATAGGAATACTACAAGTTCCTTCTCAAAAGCTACTGAAAGGAAAACTTCCTCATTATGCTTTCATTTGACACTTCCATTCTAGTCCTAAAGTACAAATATTATCCTTAAAAGCAAAGCTGGTAAGCTCAGTGCTTTTTGTTTTTAACCTATTAGGCTTTTGATTAGATTATTAGAATCATAGAATCATAGAATCATAGAATCAGTCAGGGTTGGAATGGACCACAAGGCTCATCCAGTTCCAACCCCCCTGCCATGGGCAGGGACACCTCACACTACAGCAGGCTGGCCAGAGCCTCATCCAGCAGTCTGCATTTGAGTCCACACATTTGAATTCATTTTGTGTATCCTTATACCATTCAGTATAAGGATATATTTTACATACCTAAGGATCTATAAGTATATATAAGTATATATAAGTATATATTTTGCACAAAACATCTCTCACCATGTGAAAGTGTATTTGAGAAAGGAAAAAATTCCTGGTTTGTAACTTTTTGTGTGTGTGGCAAATTTAAACATAACTTTCTAGGTGAGAAGAATTAGACTTCAATTAATGCTTTGTTCTGATAGTCTTCTCCATTTTTATTTATTAATCCATGTAAAATGATGGACTCAAGAAGTTCAAAGTATTACAAAATTCAGTTTTGGTTGGTGATTAATGCACATAGATATCACAGGATCACAGGATGTTAAGGGTTAGAAGGGACCTCTGCCAGAGCAGGACCAGAGAATCCAGCACAGGTCACACAGGAACACATCCAGATGGGGCTGGAAAGGCTCCAGAGAAGGAGACTCCACAACCTCTGTGGGCAGCCTGTTCCAGTGCTCTGGGACCCTCCCAGTCAAGAAGTTCCTCCTCCTGTTGTGGTGGAACTTCCTCTGCTGTAGTTTCTATCCATTGCCCCTTGTCCTATCACCTATGGTCTAGTGAAAGGTGTTCCTGCCCATGGCAGGGGGGTGGAAGTAGATGATATTTGAGGTCCCTCCCAAACTAAACCTTTCTATGAAAAAGAAGGGCTTTACTGATTATTTTTTTTAATTATTACTTTAAAAAAGATCTTTCATTCATTCTATTAATCTATAACTCATGCTCAGCTACAGATTTGACCCCTTTTCTTGTCATTTTGTTGTTGTTGTTGGGGTTTTTTTGGTTTGCTTCTTTGATTGGTTTTTTGGTTGGTTGGTTTGGTTTTGTGTTGTTTTTTCTTTCTTTTTTTAATTTTCCTTTTCTCTTATGAATCTGAATTTGGGCAGGGATATGATTCATATTCATCAGTGACATTCAGGGTTTGGTTTCAAAACCCTCTCTGCTTTCCTGTAAACTAATCCCCCAGCCCTAGGACCACCAAAGAGAATGTCATTTTAGTTAGAAGCCCACACTGTCAGGATTCAGGGTCACTGTATGTCAATTAACCCTCCTTGAAGCTCTTCCAAATGACTATCAATCTGATTTGTTTAAAAGAAGATGTCCTTTTATTTTAAACTAGTAAAGAATTCTACATCTTTCTAAAGCAATTTTCTGCCTTCTTACTGGCTTCATTTGATGTGAATGTAAAGTACACAATAGGTCAAATTCTGACTTCAGTGGGAGTTGATGGGAGCAGAGTGTGTGTACTTGAAAGCAGAATTGATTCAATCTTGGTGTGTCTGTGCAGGGGGGGAGGAAAAATCTTACCTCTATATAATTTGTCTTCATAAAATCAGGGAATACAGATTTGCATTTGTTTCTCATGCTATTTTCTATGACCATCTTACACAACCTCAGAAGAGCTTCTTATCTTCTTGGTGGGGGTATGTGTGTGTGTTTTTATCTCTCTACTTAATTTTTCTCCCCTTGTTTTTTTTTTCCACATGTAAACATTTTGCATGCTTCCTTAGAGAATTTCTTTGTAAGCTTCAGTTGTTCTCAAGAGATTGAGAACTTGTCTAGCACATAATTTGTGAACTGTGCAAAGAGCACCCTCCAGCTAAGGCAAAGCCTAGAACAAGTCACTTGGACCTGCTTTGCTTACAGCTGTGGTGCTCTTGGACACATGGATCCTAGTTCAAACTCTGGCTGTAATGAGCAGGATGTACCCATGCATGGCCAGATGTCCAGTGGAGGATCCATGTAGAATCCTAGAATGGCTCAGGTTGGAAGGGACCTCAGAGATCATCCTCTCCAAGCTTCCCACCATGCCCAGGGACACCTCTCAACTAGACTCAGATGCTCAAGGGCTCATCCAATCTGGCCTTCAGCATCCCCAGGGAGGAAGAAGCCACAACCTCTTTGAGCAGTCTATTCCAGAGTCTCAGCACCCTCCTACTGAAGAACTTCTTCCTCAGCTCCACTCTAACCCTGCTCTGCCTCAGCTTCAAACCATTCCCCCTTGGCCTGTCTCTGGACACCCTGATGAGAAGTCCCTCTGCAGCCTTCCTGCAGGATCCCTTCAGCTATTGGAAGGCAGCTCTAAGGTCTCCCCAGAGTCTTCTCTTCTCCAGGCTGAACACCCCCAGCTCCCTCAGCCTGTCCTCACAGCAGAGCTGCTCCAGCCCTTGGTCTTCCACCAAACAGCCATTTGTTACAGCCTGATGGCTTTTATTTTAGATAATTTGAGAAGAATCTTGCTTCTGGATACAAAAATCCCTCTGCGTTTTCGCCTTCTCCATGCTCATGAGCTGCTCTTGAGTTGTCTCTTACTTTGTGGGGGCTGGGATGGAACTTCTGTGAACAAAATGAGATTATTGCATCCAGAAGAAAAGGGAGAATGTCAGTTACACATTGAGCAGGAATGTTGCTGCTGAATCCTGGTGAAACAGTAGACTTTTATATTGGTTTTTTTACTTGTATGCTTCACCTTTAAAATGATTAAAAGCTCTCTCTCACACTGTCAGAAGAAAACCTTCATTTACACCAGGCTTCTTATGCTTTAAACAACTGATTAGGCAGCCTTGATCCACCCATGTGACTTTCTTGCTACCTTTTCTTTTTTCTCTAACTGCCCTTTAAACAGTTTGTAAGGAATTTCTTACCTTGATTTTTTTTAGGCAGCTTGATGATCTCAGAGGTCTTTTTCAGCCTCAATGATTCTGTGATTCTGTAGCAAACATTAGTGTTTTAAAAAAAATATACTAATTTGTTTTCAAAGTAGTTAAGTCCCTTAGCATAGCAGTAGAATATTTCCCTCTGTATGTAAATCATCTCTCATATATTAAAAAAAACAACTGTCAGTTGGTTTCCTTCCTGCCTGTATGTATTTGAGGTTATAACAATAGAAGTTCTAAGCTTAGCTTATTTTTCCCCCCTCCCCTTCATTTTTTTCCTCTAAGTTGGATGACTTTGGGGGAGTGATCTCCCTCTCTGTCTCAGTTCCATTAAGTACCCATCAAGGTAGGGTTTTTTTGGTGGTGAGGTTTGATTTGGCAGAGAATAACAGAAGATAACTGGGGAGGATGAAACCTTTTAAGAGCAGATTTTGTAGAGTGTAGGGCATGGGCAAAGGTTTGTCAGTCTTTGCTTGAGTCAGCCCTCATCTGCCATAAGAAACAGTAGATCTCCAGACAGGTTATGGCTTTTGTCACATCCAGGGGAATCTCCTGGATCTTGGCCTTCATTTAGGATTCCCTCCTGATGAGCAAATTCCCATGACCGTGTTTGAAGCTTTAAAAGCTTTGGTTTTGTTTCAAAAGGCCTCTGAGCAAAGGCAATGTTTTCATAGGCATTTAAAAACACACACACATGGAGGGGGAAAAAAAAAGGAGCTTTTAAACCTTCAAAACATCACTGAGGGGATTCACTTCACTTCTCAGCAGACTGAGCCTGAGATAACACCTGCAAAAAGTGTGCATCTGTGAATTTTGTGAGAATTTTGATGCACCATCTCAGCTGACCCACAAAATGTGACAGCAGTGCGTGTAAATCTTACAGTTAGTTAAGAGTAAATCCTTATTTTGGTTCTGTGGAAAAGCTGAGGTGGCTAAGCCAATTCTTGCCTTTTAGATTGTTTTCATTTCCTCTCCCTCTACATCCTCCCATGCAAGTTGGTCTTCAGAAAAACAGCTTGAGTGAAAGTCTCTTGCTATTTTCCATTATCTAAAGGGGTTTTTTGCTTCAGCCTTACTTTTTTTTTTTTTTTATTTCTACAGTTATCATCAGTTGCACATCAAGAGGTAATTTCCTGTAAGTAGAAGAGTTGTAACATATGTACACCTAGGTCTGTGACTGCTAGATGAGAAATAAAGTACAATAAAAACAAGCAGACAAATCAGCAGACTGGTAAAATGACAGAAATAGTTATTTAGTCTCATTTTCAGCTCCTTCTCCTTGTGTCTTAAACACCTGAGAAGAAATTTTGTCATGTTTCAAGGGAAAGGCCAAGGGGGTTTCCAGGATTAAGGCCAGACACAAAATTAATGTATTAGCAGTGTTTATCTCCTGTCCTGTGCTGTTCTCCAAACACCTGTTAAAAGAAATAAGCACATATTTTGGGGCTGATGATGCTAACTGGCAAACTTGGCACCAAATAACCTGCTGAAACTAAAATGTTGATGCAGAACATGTGCTTAGCTTAACAGTCCATAACCCTGTTTTTAGAACACTGAAACACCTACCCTGAGGAAAGCTCCTGAAACAGAGGTCTTTAAAGTTCACAGATGAGACCACTGACACTGCAAATGTTTTTAAGGATGTGTGTCTTCATCAACTCCTGTTAATTCAAGGTGGCCAAGTGAATGAAATATGAGAGATTAAAGCACTGAAGATTTTGACATTGCTATTTTTTGGTTTAAGTATTCCTTCCATAGGTTCCATAACTAAAGGAGTGAGGGGGAAAGGGATGCTTGGGGAAGCAAACGTTCTGCATTTGGGAGGACTGCATCTTGCAGGCAGATCTCTGCTGAGTCTCTAAGGGTGTGGAGCTTTTTGCAACATATAATGCTTAATTCTTCTAGAAATTCCCTGTGCCTTTAAGAGTCTGTTGCATGGGATTAGGTTGAGAAATGTGGCATCTCTCTAAATGTTTCTTCCCCATGTGTAACATTCCAGCCATGTCTTTCTTACTTTATTGTTAAATATATTATTTATAAATAGATAACAATCCTGATGAGCTTGTTTGAATCCACTCTAGAATGAAAGTACTTTTATACCATGTGTAACAGCTCCAAGCTGCTTTGGAGTAACTGTCTTCAACCAAGAAGTAAGCTTTGTTATATATTCATCTGGAGGCACTGGAACTTAGAACTCTGAGCTACTAGGATCTGTTGTTTTCAAAGTGCTTCTGATGAAATTAAACTTTCTGCACCAGACAAATGTGACTTGGTAACAAAGATGTCAAGACACACACACACACACACATAATTTTCTTTTCTGCACTTATCCACACAGGGTGCATGTTTGTTTGTCACTTTTAAGTGGAAGAAAGTAGAATAGGACTGTATAAGGATGAGTGGAATTTTCTTCCTTGAATTCTTCTGGCTGTGTAACATTTCTGCCAAAAGAACTCACTGTCTTCCATTTCACCAAATGTGCTCTCTTTTTGCCTTAAAACTGTATGCATTACTGTATACACTTACTCAGGAATACTGTTATAGAATCACAGAATTGTTAGGGTTGGAAGGGACCTCAAGGCTCATCCAGTTCCAACCCCCCTGCCATGGGCAGGGACACCTCACACTACATCAGGTTGCCCAGAGACACATCCAGCCTGGCTGCAAAAACCTTCAGGGATGAGGCTTCAACCACCTCCCTGGGCAACCTCTTCCAGTGTCTCACCACCCTTATGGGGAAGAATTTCTTCCTAACATCCAATCTGAATCTACCCATTTCCAGTTTTGTTCCATTCCCCCTAGTGCTATCATTACCTGACAGCCTGTGTTAGGCTTGTACTCAGCTCTGATGAGGCTATACCTTGAGTATTGTGTCCAGTTTTAAGCACCTCAATGCAGGAGAGATGTGGAGGTGCTGGAAGCAGTGCAGAGGAGGGCAAGGAAGCTGTGAAGGGCCTGGAGAATAAATCTGATGAAAAGCAACTGAAGGAGCTGGGGATGGTTAGTTTGGAAAAGAGGAGGCTGATGAGAGATCTCATTCCTCTCTACAACTACCTAAAAGGAGGTTGTGGAGAGGCTGCTGCTGGTCTCTTCTCACAGGTCATTAGTGATAGAACAAGAGGGAATGGCCTCAAGCTGTGACTGGAGTGGTTTAAACTGGACAATAGGAAAAAACTTTTTCATGTAAAGAGTGGTCAGGGATTGGAATGTGCTGCTCAGGGAGGTAGTGGAGTCCCCAAGCCTGTCTGTGTTTCAAGGTGGTTTGGATGTGGTGCTTGGGGCTATGGTTTAGGGGTGAACTTTGTAGAGTAGGGTTCTGGGTTGCACTTGGTGATCCATTGAGGTCTTTTCCAACCTGAGTATTTCTGTGATTTTGGGATATGGTGTTTTAAGTTCTCTTCTTTGGTAAAGGAAAATAGGAGACTTCAACTGTGAGTTGTAGAAGGAAGCCATTTTGCGTTGTTGAGGGTTTGAGGTTTTGTTGCTTTTTGTTTGGTTGTGTGGTGGGTTGGTTTTGATATTTATTTATTTACAGTGTTCCTTACTATTTTATAACTGAACAAAACTGGTGGAGGGCAAAACAAGTTGTCCTTAACAAGGAAATGATTTAGAAGTGGATGGTGTTTACGTCTCTGGATGAGAGCAGCACATTGTTAGCTGTGACTGTGGGAGTCGCATGATGCAACCTTTTGACAAACTGAGTGTCTGCTGGAGACAGCTGTGAAGGGTGACCTTTAGCCCTAAGGAAGAATGCTCTGAAGGTGGGGAATGCTGTTATCTGTCCTGGCCCACCATGCACAGAGGCTGCCCCAACACCATCTTTGCACCTTCCTGGTTATGTAGCTCTTCACATACAAACTAGATAAGCCAAACCCAAGCAGATCCTCCTGAAGAAATACCGAAAGCCAGCTTGCTTTCACCTTGGTGGGAACACAGAGGTTAGGTCACAGAATTGTCAGGGTTGGAAGGTACCTCAAGGATCATCCAGTTCCAAGCCCCCTGCCATGAGCAGGGACACCTCACACTACAGCAGGTTGCTCACAGCCACCTCCAGCCTGGCTGCAAAAACCTCCAGGGATGAGGCTTCCACCACCTCCCTGGGCAACCTCTTCCAGTGTCTCACCACCCTCATGGGGAAGAACTTCTTCCTAAGGTCTAATCTAAATCTCCCCTCCTCTAGCTTGGATCCATTTTCCCTGGGTCCTATCACTCCCTGACACCCTAAAAAGTCCCTCCCCAGCTTTCTTGTAGCCCCCTTCAGATACTGGAAGGCCACAAGAAGCCTTGGAGCCTTCTTTTCTCCAGACTGAACAAGCCCAACTCTCTCAGGCTGTCTCCAGAGCAGATCAGCTCCAGCCCTCTGATCATCCTCGTGGCCCTTCTCTGGACAGGTCCCAGTCAGGGTCCTCAAGCTGTATGAAATTAGAATGAGACCTTTAGCTTTTTAAGTAGTCTTATTAACTAATAAGTCATCTGATGTACCTGCCAATGCCTCAGATCCTTCACTTCTGTGGATCACTTGTTAGCTGGTGTTGTGGAAACCAGTATTCACCACTACCCTTCAAACAGACAGGTTCAGAGTGTGAAGACACAGAGACATCACCTGTTTGTTTTTCAGGTGATGGGAAAGGGAAGGAGGTGGAGAAGGCCTGGGGCAGGTTAGGGGAGAAATAGTAATGACACAATACTGGGGATGTTTTCACACCAATGCATTTCTGAGTTTCACAGAAAAGAAAATCCAAGGTACTGGCTGCAATCTGAGAAACTTTCTGTTATCACGCTGGTTTTAATTCACAAGCCTGGATTTCCAGGTACAGATGGCTCTGAAAAGCAGCATCCTGTTGGTGATTCCTGCTTCTTGTAATATGCTGCTGTGTTTGCAGAACTCAGCCTGTTAGTCAAGAAGGACCCAAGAAGGAGCTGGGGCTGTTTAGTTTGAAAATGAGGAGGCTGAGGGGAGACCACATTGCTCTCTACAGCTACCTGAAAGGACATTGTGGAGAGGCTGGTGCTGGTCTCTTCTCACAGGTAATTAGTGATAGAACAAGAGGGAATGGCCTCAAGCTGTCACTGGGTAGGTTTAGACTGGACAGTAGGAAAAAACTTTTTCATGTAAAGAGTGGTCAGGGATTGGAATGTGCTGCCCAGGGAGGTGGTGGAGTCCCCAAGCCTGGCTGTGTTTCAAGGTGGTTTGGCTGTGGTGCTTGGGGCTCTGGTTTAGGGGTGAGCCTTGTAGAGTAGGGTTGTGGGTTGGACTTGGTGATCCATTCAGGTCTTCTCCAACCTGAGTGTTTCTGTGATTCTGTGACACACAGACCCACTTGTTATAAGTGAAGTGGTGATTTCTTCTCTAACGTGGCTGTAGTGTTTGAGGTGTGTGCTTTGGCCTTGCTGTTTGTTTGCTGGTTTTTGTTGTTCTTTGGCTTTTTCTTAAAGCAAGAATCAGATAGAATCATATAATTGTTAGGGCTGGAAGGGACCTCAGAGATCATCTAATTCCAACCCCCCTGCCATGGGCAGGGGCACCTCACACTAGATCAGGTTGCTCACAGCCACATCCAGCCTGGCTGCAAAAACCTCCAGGGGTAGTATGAGGATCTTTGGCTGCCAGAAAAAAAAAAAAAAAAAAAAAGACAAACCAACCCCAAAGCAGCAAATATTCTATCCCAAAAGGTGGAGCAGTCTTGTAGAAAACAGGTTACTCCCCCCTGCAACACCCTTTAGTGGCATGGAACCACTGCGTGCTTCAGCACAGGTTTCTCTGCTAGTTGGATCCCAGGAGGCCTTATTGAGTGCAGTGCTGCTTGGGGAGTTGCAGCTGTATAAAGTGGGGGGAGGGAATAAAAAAAAAAAAAAAGAAAACCAAACCAAAAGTAGTTTGTACAAATTGTTCTTTACCTTGGTTTGGGTTCAGCACGGCAGCTGCACTCCGACTTTGTGTGTGACAGCACAAAGGACAGCAAAAGTGAAAAGCAAGTCAGCAAGTAGAGACAAAAGCAACGATCAGCTAATACAGCTCCACATGGCCTAACTAATTTATGAGGAGGGGAAAAAAAAAAAGAAGAAAAAAAAAAAGCCAACCCTGTTCTGTTCATTGGATCAGCACTCTGAGGAGGCAGGTGGAATTGTAGGAAGTTTTCACTGAGTCTCTGGAGCAACTAAGGAAGCCACTAGAGATTCTTCTCAGTTTGAACTTTATCAGGGTCTACGCTTAATCAATATGGTATTGGAAAAAGAATTAATTACTAAAGCAGAATAAAACAGCTGCATTTTAAACTAAGGATCCATCAATTCAGTAATCTTCCAGTTACAGGCTATGTGCCGTGAGGATCATTTTGACTTCATGTAATGAGGAACTGAGGGAGTTTCCTCATGAACAGGCTGGGAATTCACATTAGCCTATTTCAGCTATTTGTCATCAGTACAACTCATTTCTCCCCTTCTGAATTACAATTTGTGTTTGATATACTGTCAAACCCACAAGATTCCCATATTCATGGGGCTGAAGGCATTAATGCGGAAATCATTGTCACCATGAGAAAAAGTCTTAACCTTCCTGAGCCTCTTTATTCTATAGGCTGAGGCTCGAGTGGTTTCATGCCGGACATACCTCTATTGTGCTCTTTGTGAGGGTCAGGGACCTGCCTGTTGAAGAAGCAGTAATTTGAACACAGCCTGTAAATGTTTCATCTGTAATTTCCATAATGGTGAATTTCAAGGAGGGCTGAGAAGGGTTATGGGAGATGAATTAGGTTTTTAGTGAGCTCATTAGGAAGCCAAACAGAGTTTAGACAGCAAGGCGGTGAGTGCGGCTGTAATCAGTTCTGCTCGCTTTGTTCCCTGCCTTCGGGACATTTCTTGAAAACTTCATGGCAGGGGCTGATGAGAATATACTGAGCAGAGGCTGCAATCTGATGGTTGACTTGTTGATTTGTAAACCTCTTAATTCATTTTTTTGTTCAATTTAATCTTTTCTTTCTGAAGGGAAAATTAGTTGAATGTTAGCCCTCTTTGCACTATTCACCTCTTAAATTATGCTCATTTTGAGAAGCTTGTTATGCCTGAATAAACATGAAATGACTTGGCATTTTCCCATAAGAGGCACACCCATTTTAATACCATGTATTTACCATTCCTGGAAATGTCTCATTAACTTCTGAAAATCTGTGAGCATGATATTTTTGGGCTACTGTAACACACCTCTTGGCAGTCACAGAAGGCAGTTTGGTTAATGCCTCATAATATCCATTTTTATTCTCAACATGAAGAAAGGCTCTCTATAGAAAATTGATGCAGTTTGCTCTGCTAATTTTCATGCTCATTCCAATTAATTTAACATGACCCAGATTTTCTTCCTCGGGCTCATCCTGACTAATTAGTAAGGCAACACCTAGAACAAGTTCTGTTTAATAACATTGAGGAACACTAGTTGTGAGTGATTTTGATGTTAATAAAGATATTCACTGATGGGACAGATATTTGATGGCAATTATAGTATGTAATTTAGAAGTCCCAATGTGCTGGGTAGACTACACAGGGACTGGCAAATCACTATGGGAGAAGTTTTGTTATTATTATTATTTTTGTTTTATTAAAAAGACTTCCCAAGCACCTAACTATCCTCAGGGACCAATTAGTTTGGTGGGGCTTTTTTTTTCCTTTTGTTTTGTTTTTCTTGTATACAACTAGTAGTATTGTCAACTAATTCCACAGTAATAGATGAGGTGGTGCTGCTGAGGATGTACAATCTGTGAACCATCATAATTCCACAGTAATAGATGAGGTGGTGCTGCTAAGGATGTACAACCATCAGAGGCCAGGGCTCAGGCTTGCATTAGGCTGGACAGTAGGAAGAAATTCTTCACAGAAAGAGTGATTTGCCATTGGAATGGGCTGCCTGGGGAGGTGGTGGAGTCAGCATCCCTGTAAGTGTCTAAAAAAGCCTGGATGAGGCCCTCAGTGTCACGGTTTAGTTGGTTAGAAGGTGCTGGGTGATAGTTTGGACTGGCACAGGTTGCCCAGGGAGGTGGTGGAAGCCTCATCCCTGGAGGTTTTTGCAGCCAGGCTGGATGTGGCTGTGAGCAACCTGCTGTAGTGTGAGGTGTCCCTGGCCATGGCAGGGGGGTTGGAACTGGATGAGCCTTGAGGTCCCTTCCAGCCCTGACAATTCTATGGTTCTATGATTCTCTGATCTCAGAGGTCTTTTCCAATCTGGTTAATTCTGTGATTCTGTTTACCAAACCTTTAGCACACACATGAAAAGCCACCATGGCCACTAGAAAGCAGCATCAGTCGAGGAGAAAAGGATGACTTGCTCATCTCCTTGACTTGGTTTCTCTTGCTGTTGTCCAGATGAAACTGTTTTTGGTAACAAATAAAGGAGGTTGAGACATGGGCCTCATTAATGCTTCGTGTGTCACAACCTTTGGAGGTTCTCTCAGTGCAGAAAGACCAGCAGCAGGGGCAGGTCACAGAATCACAGAATCATCTTGGGTGGAAAAGACCTCTGAGGTCATCCAGTCCAACTGTTCTCTAACTCTGCTGAGGTTAGTGCTAAACCATGGCCCTCAGCACCACATCTATGAGTCAAGGCAAATCTGACAGATTTCTGGCCCTAAATTCAAACCCTTCTGAGGGTGAACACTGGTCCTAGTCCCTCTGAGCACTCCTTCTCCCTAGGAAAGTTGGCTTGCTGATGGAAACACAGCCCGTGTGTCAGGTGAAGAGTGAGGTTCAGAGAGTCTTTTGTCATTGAGTACACTGAAGATAGAAATGGGAAATGCTAAATCTGATTTTTTCCCTTGGTGTCTAAGAATAAAAATCCCACATATATCACAGGAACTGGAGGTGGACAAAGACTGGATGAAAACCTGCTTCAGTGTGGTTCATACTGCATGATTTTGGTCAGCCACAGATACAAAAACCTCTGTGGTCTCTTTGCTGAGGTTGCAGCACTACGACTTGCTTCTGCCTCTAGTGAGATAAATGGAAACACTGTTGCTTAGCTGAAGGAGAAAAGAAGTAAGATGTGCTTGTGCATCTTTTTGATCACAGGTGCTGATTGCTGAGATCCTGCTTTTGAACAGAGTATATCAGGAAGTGAAGAAAGGATGTTCTCTTTATTTAGAGATGGAGAAAAATTAGTGAAAAAAAGATAACCACACTCAGACTTGAAAAAACCAAAATGCTCCAATGAGCACAGGGCTGCACTGACATGTTTGTCTTGAAAAACAAAATAATATTCACTTATCTGGGAGCCACCATTTATTATCAGAAGGAATACTGTGTATTACTTTTGAAAGAGTTTTCATTTTAAGCTGTGTTCCTTGCTCACTTGAGCACTTTGGTAAACCTTATCTCCAAAGTTTGCTCAATGTCACATTCTGAGCAAAAAACAGGGAAAAAAAAAAAGAAAGAATAGAGTATCTTGTATTAGATAATGTTCCAACACTGTAAGCATCTCTATTAGATAAAGTTCCAACACTGTAAGCTTCTCAGTTCTTATTTATTGCATAAATCTTTGGTAAGTTTTAAAAGCTGAGATAGTCAAACAAAGGTAAAAATAACTAGCAAATTGTAAATGCAAGTTCATGTCTTTGAGGCAAATCTTAATTGCTACAATCCTATCACCCTTTTTTTTTTTTTTTTTTGGATTGCTGAACCCCCTCATTGACTTAATTTCACACAGTTTTGAAGAAAAAGGGGAGAAGGAGAAAGAGGGGAGAAGGAGAAAGAGGGGAGAAGGAGAAAAAGGGGAGAAGGGGAAAAAGGCGAGAGGGGGAAAAAGGGGAGAAGGGGGAAAAGGGGAGAATGAGAAAAATGGGAGAAGGGGAAAAAGGGGAGAAGGAGGAAGAAGGGAGAAGGAGAAAAAGGGAAGGAGAAAGACAGGAGAAGGAGAAAGAAGGGAGAAGGAGAAAGAGGGGAGAAGGAGAAAGATGAAGTTTCTTCTAATGCATAATACATTTAGACACTAGTTTCCAGACTGATGCCCCTCACCAGCTGAGAAACGATTCCTGTGCACAGCCTTGCAGTAAGGAGTCAGAGATGACCATGCCTATGGTGATTCCTAGCTGGTGACAATTCTGTTGTTCTGGGTCAGCAGTGAATACCTCACTCAAATGGTGCAAAGTCAGCCAGTTCTTAATCTTTTATCTCCTCAAGAGTGTATTCAGTGACTTTATCACTGAGAAGAACGACTCCCCTGACTAGTGTGATCAAGACCTGGAAATTTGCTGCATCAGCACATTGAGCTCAGACTGCTGCTTGATTGGTGGGGCCTAGATTTGATCTTATGGCATCTGTGTCAGCTCTCTAACTGTCTAGGTGAACAGCCTGTCCAGGGGGAAACTCAGTTTTACCCATCTGAATGAAGTCTCCTAACCTGCCAGGTTTTTCATTTGGGGTTCCCATATGTAGGAGCTCTGAAGAGAGGAGCAGGGAGATGGAAGTTCTCTGGAGATCAGCTTGTAAGGTCCCTAGGAAGAGCTCAGGGACACAAAGCAGTCTGGGAAGATTTTGTAGGCACTCTGTATTTGTTTTTTGCAACATTTTCTGCTACAACAAAAGATTTGAAGTGAAATTGTGGGCTTAGGACCAGAAAAGCAAAGCATCACAAATCAGAGTGGAGGTCTGTGCTTTTCAGTTTTGTGCTGTGATCTTTTAAGCAAATAGTGTCATAACAAGTCAGTGCCCTGTGGCTTTGCTATTTTTATGCTCCCTAAGTTTCTAAATCTGATTCAACACAACTTCAGTCAAAAGCTTTCCCCCCGTGTTTCTATGACATCGTGTTGCTTTGTCAGTTCTTTTGATCACTGAAAGCAGGTCCAAAGCATTTTGGGGGCAGAGAGAGGAGAAGGCTGTGGCCTGGCCTTCTTTTTCTCTTTTCTTTTTCTTAAAAAAAAAAAAATAAATCGTGGTAACTGAAAACAATTCAGCAAAACTATGTGATAGGAGAAAATATGCTGCTTGCCAGGCCTTCTGATGTTGCAAAGATCTCTTTGGGTTTTGTCAATCATTTGAAGTTTTCTGGTCAGAATGCACAACAGTGTGCTTGCCTCTAGTTTGAGGCATTGGAATATTCTGAACTGTGTCTTCCCCTCATGGCTGAAGACAGATTCTCAGAAACCAGACAGGGGTTTTGACTTTTAAGTGCTTGCTCTTATCTGTCTGCTGATCTTGAAAGACTAAACATTCCAGGACTTTGGGGAGGAAAAGACTCCTGAAAAACATTACCCCACAAGTAAATATGGGCAGATCCAAAGCAGACAGAGAGCTGAACACGAGCCAGCAATGTGCCCAGGTGGCCAAGAAGGCCAACAGCATCCAGGCCTGCATCAAACCCAGCAGGAGTAGGGCAGTGGTGATGCCCCTGCACCCAGCCCTGGTGAGGTCACAACTTGAGTGCTGGGTTCAGTTCTGGGCATCACAGGACAGGAAAAACATGGTGGTGCTGGAGGGTGTCCAGAGAAGAACAAAGAGTCTGGTGAGGGGTTTGGAGGGTGTCATACAAGAAATGGCTGAGGGAGCTGGGGTTGGTTAGTCTGGAGAAGAGAAGGCTGAGTGGAGACCTCTTTGCTCTCTACAACTCCTTGAAAGGAAATTGGAGTGAGGCTGGGATTAGTGTTACTTGTCCCAAGTAACTAGTGATAGGATGAAAGGAATGGGTTGGAGTTGTCCCAGGAGAGGTTTAGGTTGGACATTAGGAAAAGCTTCTTCACTGGGAGAGTGGTGAGGGGTTGGAAGAGACTGCCCAGGGAGGTGGTGGAGTCGCCAAGCCTGGAGATGTTCAACAAGCTGTAAATGTGGTGCTTCAGGACATGGTTTAGTGGTCATGGTAGTTGGGTTACAGTTGGATTCGATGATCTCAAAGGTCTTTTCCAGGCTTAGTGATTCTACGATGTCCCAGTGGGAGCAAGCACCAGCTTCAGCCCTTTGTTGTGAGCACAGCATAGCTTATCACTTCTCAACAGTATTAGTTATGCTTCCAAATACTTAGCACACTATATTTAAAGTCCAGGCTTTAAGTTAAACCTACAAGAGCAGACTGTCAGTGTTCCCACGTAACCCTTCACATTCTGGCATTTTCCAGACTGCCAGCCAAATGAACACTTTAGGAGGAGGTGCATATATATGTCTGCAGCACCCAGCGGGTTAATCCACCCTACTGTGCATAGGTGTTGGAGCTCTTATGGTATGTAAGATTTGCCAAGTTTGGAGTTGTTTTGTAATTTTTTTTTTTAATTAAGTATTTTTTTTTTCTGGACTATGCATTCACAGCAAGCATCATTTCTGATGCTGCCCAGGTGTTTGTGAATGCATAGCAAGAAGGTGCTCTTGTTTGTGTTTTCTGTAACGTGCACATTTGTGTCCATGTTGTCACCTGGATGAGGTTTTATGACTCATTTTGACACCTTTCCACTCCTTTCCACTTAAAACATCCCTTTCCTTTTTTTTTTTTTTTTTTAAGCACTCTCCCATATTTTTGGTTTTAATACATCTTAACACAGACCTATGTGCATCTTGGACTTGTGGCCTAACAAATGTCCTTTTTAATAGCTTTGAAGTTGGTATCTCTCAGGAATAAATGTCTGTTACATTTCTAGTCCTAACTTTACTTTTTAAATAGCAAAGAAAAAAGAAAAAGATTAAAAGATCCGACAAATGTGTATTGGAATCCAATATTTCAGTGCATTTTTAATAGCTAAATAACCCTGAGGAGAGTGGGCAGTAAGTGGACCCTTGCTCTGGCAGTACCTGGACCCTTGCTCTGGCAGTGGGCACCATTTAAAGGGATGTTGTCTCATGAACAAGGATATTTTCTAAGAGGAAGTGCAAGGCATTAAAATATCTCACACTTCATAAGAGTGTAAAGAGCTGTAAGGAAAATTAAAATGATCTGGTGGCTACTTTCCTTTGAAAACAACAAAAAAGGCAAAAATAAAAAAAAGCCATTTTTATTCTTAAAGAAACTCCATTAATGATTTAATGAAGAAGAAGGGTACAGGATGTTAGCCATCATCTCCTTTAAGTTCTCCACATTCTGCTATATATAAACAACTGCAAAATGTTAAAGTTTAAATATTGATGAGATATTCTTGAACTTAATTATTTAACTCCAGTTGCAGGTAGGGTTTTAATTGAGCTTGGCTGTTTGGCCCACGGTTGATACTATTCTAATCACAACAATAACAGCATAGCAAATAAGGAATGGTACTTAAAATGGTATCTTTTAGAGGTTTTTTTTAAATTGTTATTATTTTTGGGTGTTAACTTTGGTGCAGTTGTTTGAGGAAACTAAAGTCACCACCCCATTTACTTCAATGGGGATAGAGAACTGAGACAAAAAAAAAAAAATAGTCTACTAAAGATGTGCTTTAGGGGAAAAAAAAAACCCAAAAAAGAGTTTCTTTGTCTCCTGATTCCTTTAATGACTTTTTATTGTTGTTGCAACTGTAGCCAAAGTCTGCAGCTGGTATTCTTAACAGAATTACTATCAGAATGCTAAAAATATTTCTCTAAAATTATATACATGAAAAAAAGCAGTTTAAAAAGAACTCAATTTGGACTGCAGCACAAGGACGCTGCGTGTGACAGTGGTTAGGAGGATGAAAAAAATTTCAGCAGCATCCCAGCTGTTTACATCCTTACTGCAAAGTAATTGTAATTATCGAAGCAGACAAAATACTTACACCTAATTTAATAACACTTCCCTTCAGCCTAGGTGCCAAAGCCTGGGAATAAACTTCCCATCTTTTTGCTGAGGTAGCAAGGGGTGCAGGGGGAGGGAAAGGGAGTTAAACCCGTGTAGAAACAAGTGCATTCAACATTTTCCTGGGGAGGTACAAAGCGAGCTTCACTTTTAAAGAGAAGAGCATCATAAATCAGCATCAACCACAAGTTTTAATGAGTATATCTCCTCTGGAATTGTGCAGCCCTTGCAGTTCTGTGCAAACAAGACAAGGATCTGGCCTTACACTCCTTATTCAGGCAAAAACTGCCACTGACATTAATGATAATTTTGCTTGAATAGAACAAAGTGCTCGATGACGGTTGTGCCAGCGTGAGGGGTGCAAGATTAGGACAAATGTGCACAGAAGCACAGCTTCAAATGGCTGTACCTTTGACTTCTCAAGCTAACATTTCCTCCCAGCTACAAGGATCTTAATTATAACATTTGCTGGTTCAAAGATTAACATTTAGCATTCTGGGAAAGACTTTCTGGACTTTAGTAACCTGATCAGTATGGTCTCCTTTTGCTCTCTGCTTCTTTCTGGTTCTTTGTATTGCAGGGGAGATGATAGTATCTGGCACATTCCTTGGATGACTTGAAGATAGCAACCTTCTGTGTTTGGGACTGAAAGATTGTGAACTCTGTGTTAGCAGAAATGCCACACAGGGGAGGTGAATAGAACATTAAAAAAGCTTTAGCTTTAGGTAGTGCAGTGCAAGCAGAGTTGAATTCGAGAGCTGGGACTTAAGTGGACATTTGTCCCTGCTTTCTTCCTTAATAAAATCTGAGTGCTAACTGTGGCTAAGGGCATTTGAGAGATCACTAAAAATGAATCATTGAGTGCCCAGAAGAGCTTTATTATGATATACTATGGAGAACTTTAGCATATACCCTGTACTTTGTTACCTGCTTATCAGATGCACCTATGAGTTACTGCCACAGGAATAAATCTTTTCATCCTTTGCTACACAAGCAAAATAAGTTGCTGGATTAAAATATCAAAATAAACCTCATAAAAACATGGATCTGTGTGGTCCTTACTGGTCCTGGGTTCCTAACTAATTTTTCTTTTACTCTGTGAAAGACTATTGATCATTAAAAAAAACCCCAAACAACAACTCCCCCCCAAAAAACCCCAAAACAACAACAAAACAAATGAACAAACAAAACCCAAACCAAATAACCAACCAAAAAAACCTCAACAAAAAAACCCCAACCAAATCCACAAGTACCAACCAGCAAGGTTTTTTTTTTGTGTGTGTGTGTAATCCATTCTGAAACACCCTGACACAAACACTAGAGCTCAGTGCAGAAATCCTGACTGGCCAAACCGAGTTTTAAAACTAAAAAAACCCAAACCAACCAACCAAACAAACAAAAAAAGGAAACAGAAAAAAGGAAAAAGAAAAAAGAAAAAAATTTAAAAATCCCCATGCCCATATCAGGTTCCAGGACCCAGTTCTTGTGGGTAGAGCCAAGCCAGGTCACTTAGTTGAATAAGTTTGCCCCAGCAGTAATTAGATTGAAGGAGTTATTCTCATGGATGTTGCTGCTGCCCAGCTAGCCAGTGTGAAAATACCACAGAAAATAAATTATTAAACTATACTGTTACTACTAACTTGTCAGCTCTAGAGAAACAAATGCAGCCACATTTACATATGTGTCCATCTGTCTGTTTTTACACTTTATGTCTTCAGCCAGTGGGTAAAATTGTTTTAATCCAAGCTGTAGTCTGATTTTTTTGTTGGTGTTTTGTTTTGCTGCTGCTTTTTGCTTCTTCCTCTTCTTTTTTTTTTTTTTTTCCCCGATGATATTTTTCTCCGTGTGTATTTTATTTGCGGATGGACATGTATATTCTTGGCAGTAGCTAGTTCTTAATTGTCCCTTTTAAGTAACCTAATCTATGTGGCCACGGTAGTTTTAACTGGAGTAAGCAGCGGAGTTCTCCATGGATAATTTTCGTTAGTTAGCAGATTGTTACCATCTCAATGTTGCTGAAATCCCTAATCTCAGGTCAGCGTGAAGCTGCAGTGGTTACAATCCTGTTGCCTGATGCAGTGTGAATGGAAGTGCTTTCTGTCAGAAACATGTGGTCTCTTCAGTGGAGAGCCTTCGTAAATCCTGTGTAAATAGAGGGAGGCTAACAAAGGATGAGCCCCTGCAGCTCAGAGCATTTGGAGCCATTTGGAGGCTGAATTTGCTAAATGCTGCTTATACCGCCTGAAAAGTTGAAGAGAAAGGAGCATAAAATCCCTTCTTTTTTCTCTTTCTGCTCCTGCCCTGGGGGGAGGGTGTTAAGGGCCAGGGAAGCCTGAGGTAAGCCTATGAAGACTGTTTTTTCAGTGCTCTTTTGAGTGTGAAAAAGGTGGCATGGGTCACTGTCCCCTCTTTAATGTCGGAAAACCCACACAGTTAGTAAATGTTGCATGTAAACTAAAGCATTTCATCCCTTCTCCTGCACTCCACGGCAGTGGGCCATGAACTAGTCACTTGAAAATCGCAGAAAAATTTCACTTCAACATGTCCAGACAGTTTAGCACAGCAGGAACGTAAGAGAGATCAGTAATTAGCAGGTTGCTTTACTGTTCTCCTTGTCTGCATCGGAATACTTTTTGTTTTGTTTTGTTTTGGGTTGGGTTGTTGTGCGGTTTTTTTGGTTGGGTTTTTGTTTTTTTCACCTGATGTGAAAAAATGTTGGATTGCAATGAACGAATCACAAACCTCCTGGCTGTATAAAAGAGCTTAAAATGTAAACTGGTGTTTATTACTTTTAATCTTTAAAATTTAGCACAATAACGTGGTTGGCTTCTGAATGTAAGCTCAAAGAGCTATTGATTCACTTCACAAATAAACATGGGTTTGAAACACAGACAGTTAAGGGCACAGAAAAGCCAGGTTTGTGGGTTGGGTGTTTTTTTTTTATTATTCCTTCTTTTTGGGTAGGAAAATAATAAAAGGAGAAATGTGAAACATTACAGTTCTGCAAATAATTGTGAGAGATCTGAATCCCTGGGTTTATACCATGCATGGCTCTAACAATAATGTATCTGGAATGTCCTTCCTACCTTCAAGTAAATAATAAACCATTTGTAAATGTCTTGTTAAAAATAAGAGAAATGACTGATTGTGGGAAGGTGACTATCCAGAAGGGAAAAACAAGGAAGAGGTTTTTATTTTGTATCTTGTTATTAATACACTTTAGATACCAGGCAACTCTTTAAGCCTTTAGAGTGCATTGCCAGATGGCAAGAGGGACTTGCTCCTGACTGACAAACTATGTGACAATGTGATTAGGGTAGAATAAGCTTTGTAGGTGAGGTCTGGTCGTGGCTTAAGTTCTCTTCCATTTCTTCCTAGCTGTATTTACAAGTGTTATTAAGGCCTAGATGGTGTGACATTTGTACCTCTCATCTTTACTGCATCTGCCCAGTGGAACTGCTGGGTTATATTCTGGAAAGCAAAAGATCTTCCAAAAGAACAATGGAGAGAAGGTCAGCTCTTCATCTCTTCCCTGCTAGAAGGGCAAAAGAATAACATCTTCTGTAGCAGGAAAGATGGTAGTGACCTTTTTCTGAAGTCTTCCTGTTCCTTCTAGTGCACTAGTGTCCAACCTTTCTCTCCGGCACATGACACAGCATCATGAAACATGTGTCTGGTTTCAAAGACACAAAAGGGAATGGAATACAAGGGGTAGATCACAGCAGCTCACTGAAAGGACAGCCCATTCGAGGCTGGGGCAAGTGGTGGCTGAGCATGCAGGTCAACCTAGGATGCCTGTGCCAAGCCTAAGGGAGTTTCTGGTGGCTTATTTCCTGCAGTCTATCAAAACCTGGCAGAACACTGCTGGTGATGGCACAGCTCAAAGCTGGACTGCCCGCTTGAACTGTTTGTGGTTTTCAGAGTCCCAGGCTTGACACCTATAACCTACCCTGGCTTAGCTGCCCTAGGCAGTAAGATGCAGTACATCAGTACTGCTTCTCCAGTGTGGGAAGATTAAGTCAACTTCCACAAACAGTGATCATTAAGAGGAGGAGAAACTCTCCCCCCAGTCAGTACTCTGTTCAAAGGGCTGTGATCTGCTGAAGCTGTAAGGCTAAAAAAGCGTGATGATTGTAACAGGGTAGAAGTTCTCCTGAAGGGTCTTTGATTCTGGAGATGACCTTCCCTCTCTATTAGTCCTCCCTATAGCACAGGCTGTCTCATCCTCAAAATGTATCCAAACACTTCTCTTTCCAGCCTTTTGGCAGTGGCAATTAACCAGATTTTTAAAGATTTCTCTCTGGGGGTGATGTGGATCATATTACTAAGTTGAACATCCTTATTAATGATGGTTTACAATACTTATGTGTCCAGATGGATACATCATAAGTACAAACAAATGATTGCAACTTGTGAATATAAGCTGCATGCAGATTCTCCTCTTTGTTTCTGCATTGATAGCTACATATTCTGCCTCATTAAAACAGTGGACTGAAAAATTGCAGAGTAGTTAACTTCAAATCAGCACAGTGCACTGCAGCGTCTCCTTCCAGAATCCTTTAGCTTGGTTTTCATATTACTTGCACTATTTTTGGAAGTGTCTTGTCTTCCTCTCAGCTTGGATAACCCTGATCTCTCTTTTCCTTTACCATGACAAACCATAAAGCTGTAAGGGACCACTGATGGTGAAGGAAAGCTGAGACACTGGGTCCTGAGTTTTTGTTTTTTTTTTTTATTCCAAAAATTACTTTTCTTATTGCTCAGCTTCTTTTGATGGTGATAGAAACTATTTCTGGAATTTGAATCTGGGTTGGTTTAGGGCATTGTGCTGTGGCCTGACTGGGCTATCCTATTCAGTTATCATTTTTGCATAGACTGAGAATTTCTCATTCATCCTGCTCACAGATGGTGCAATGACTTGATGAGCAGCTTCTAAGCAGCACTTGCTTCATCCCTTGCTGGGTCTTTACTCTGTGAGGAACAGAGGTAAGGATAGGGTTGAGTTACTCCTGGTAGTGTGGAGGCCTGTCAAAGAGAAATGAATTGCTAGAACAGGATTGGACAGACCTTCTGTAGGATTGGACTCTTGTTTCCTGGAGAGTCAGTCCTTGGCTGTATGAACACAGGGGTCAGCAAGCTAACCTGTCCAACACTATCAGCTTGCAGCAAGTGAAGTTTGAAATGAGGGTGCAATGGAAACCCTGCTCTGACTGCTTGTTGGGTGATAGGTTGGACTAGATGATCTTGAAGGTCCTTTCCAACATGGTTAATTCTGTGATTCTGTGATCCTTCTTTGGTGTGTTTTAAATAAGAGGTATTCTCCTTTGCTTTCAATGCAAAATAATGTCTCCTGTGGGAAGAAACCCTCAGCACCTGCTAAGAGTCTCTATGCACAGGAATAGTGTGGAAGCTCAACTTCCCACTGTGTAAAGAAGACTTGCATCTTCAGCCTTCTCCTCAAACCCTTCCCCTGGAAGAGAAGGCCTCTGAGGAACCTCATGTGGAACCACTGTATAAAGTTTCACTTCAACTCCATCTTTTTATAGGGATTATTGAGACTATGGCATTGCATTGATATCATCTGAAACAAGCTGCCTCACTCAAATCCTGCTCACACATTGACACATCTGCAAAGAGAGTCTCACTTAACAATTCTCCACTTCCCTAGAACACTGCTAGGATTTTGCAATCACATGTGCACTTTGCACAAGAATAGATGAGTGTACAGTATGTAAAGCAAGAGAAAGTCACACTTTCTCTTTTTGTTTTTTTTGGTTTTGGTTGTGGGTTTTGGGGTTTTTTGTTTGGTTGGTTGGTTTGTTTTTTTCTGTGCTATGTGAAAGACAGTCAGTGGGCCAAGATCTAGACTTCATTTTTTCCACTAGAAAACTGGGATAGCTGTGCTTATATAATTGCAATATCCATACAAGCTAGAACCTGACTCTACCCTTCTTAAAAATTACCATCCAAATCAGGATATGCACAGTTCACAGAAGCAGAATCACTTGTAATGATGTCTTAAATGATTTAAATTTGGATTGCCTCATATAGCAGTTACAAATATAGTTAATCCAGTCTGTCACAGAGTGACTTTTGTGTCTATTTTATCTAAGTTTTGATAGTTTCTTTTTCTGCATTTGAAGTAACTCATGTTTATTTGGATACAGCAAACTAGGATCAAGCCCTCCATATTCAAGAAGGGAATCATTCCTTCTTGGAAAAGTCACTTATGGACTGCGCCTATGATTTCTTACCACTAGAAACAGCATCTACTAATGTGAGCAGTTGTAGTCCTGTTAAGGGTATGACAACACAGCTTAACAAGATTGGGCCTGTAGTTCACCAGGAGCAACAAATCTTGCTGTATTCTTCGTCTGAGGTGATTTGGAGGTGCAATATTTAAATGCCCTTTCATGAGCTTATGGAACAGATTATGGCAGCACTAACTTACTCTTGAGACCACTGGTTAAGGTGGGAAGGCAGTGGGAGCTTCAGCCGGATTTTTCCTCCCCGTGGGCTGCTATTAGCTTTTTAAACCCAGGATGTTAACAACGTCTCCAAAAGGCCTAAACATTGATTTTAGCATGTTGGTGACTTCTGCTGAGTACTCTCACAAACAGGAGAGTTATGTCTGTGCAGGCAAAGAGGAATTTGTGCAGAGAGAGCAGGGAGCTGGTGCTTCCGCGGCGCGAGAGGGTGGCGCAGCGCGGAAGTTTCCCAGCTCCACGCATCCTGTGCATAGGCACACAGCTTCTACAGAGAGAGACAAAGATATCTTTATCTGCACGACAGATAGACAAACAGACTGACTGACTTCAAACTTGCACTTTTAGTAGGGATATTTTTTTTCTTTTCTTTTCTTTCCAACCTCCCCCCCCTCCCCCTCCCCCCCCCCCGCCCGCCTCCCCACAAACCCCATCTCCGGGTACTGCTTTTCAAAATTGCCTGAGGCTACAGTACAGCACCTCAGATCCCCAAGGCCCATTGCCTGGCTCCTAATAGCCACTCTCCATCTGTGTCACATGAACAGCTGATGAGATAGCTCCAGTGTCTGTATTTTGGAGAGCATATCCACCCAGGTTAAAATGCTGGGGTTGCCAAGGAGCAGTCAGAAGCCATTAGTGTTTGTGAGAATTTGCCTTGCAGCAGTTCCTTGGCATAGTGGAAAGTGTGTGTGTGTGTGTGTGTGTGTGTGTGTGTGTGTGTGTGTGTGTGAGAGAGAGAGAGAGAGAGGGGTAGGGTAGAATATATGGGGGGGATGGGGCAAAGGAAAGGAGTCCTTTCTAAATAACCAGCATCTTGCAAAATGAACAGTTGGTTACAGTGTACAGGGCTTCCAGAAGCTCTTCGATTAGTTTGCTGTGATTCGACTCTGCCTTCTCTATCGTTAACAGAAACAAACACAAAAAGGGAAAAAAAAAAAAAAAGAAGGAGCATGAGAGAGCGAGCAGTGACTTCAGGGTCTTGCTCTGGTGTTTGGGCAGATGGAAAGGAGCTGCTCTGCCTTGGGGCAGGGTGGTTGTAATGAAGTGGCCTGTCAGTCTGTAAATAGTGAGGGTCATCTCTTCCATGTGATGGAGGGTATCACATTGCAGTGAAAATGGAAATGTCAATAAAATTAATCTGCCAGCTCTTTGCTATGGCTTTTTCTCTCTCTGTGGTCCAAAAGGGTTGGTTTTTCAGAGGGGAGGCAGTGGTAGAAGGGTGATCTGGCACGGGAAGGAAGATGGGAGCCGAAATGCAAGTTTTGAAGCAAATGGACTGTGTGTAGCAGCGACGTATTTCGTTTAGTAGCACTGGAGAGCTAGACAAGGCTATAGGAATCAGCTCGTGAATCTATAGCATTCCTCAGGAAGCTATGGAGCGTCTAGCTCAGGCTACATTGAGCACAGAGTTTATTGTTTTAGGCTTTCTTGGACAAGGTTTTTACTTAGCATGGGATTTATGGCATTTACTGCTAATGAATGTCTATTCTTAAATTACAAAAACCACCGTCTCAGCACAATTCCCAGATGTCCTTCCAGGACCTCGGCTTCTTAAACACCAGCAGGGAGCATAAACTCTCCACTTCTCTGTTTTCCTCTTTCGTGTGGCTCCGGGCTAATGATGTGTAAGGAAAACACAGCAATCTATAAAGTCTCAGTGCTGTCCCAGTATTCTTCATTTATTTTGCATTTGATTATGCCACAAGTCGGATCTTGTTTCTTTCCCTTTTTTAAAGTTATTAGTTCAAATATTAATGTAGGAATATGGCATATATTGCTGCTCTTGATTGATGCCTTCCCAAAAACAGGAAGACGTGCTCGTATGAATTTTAAGAAAGTAGGGGTCCTGCAATGCCTTGCCAGAAGAGTTTTTCAGATACATAATTTAGATGCCCTCCAGGCAGGCTTTCAAGGCATTTTTGCTGGAGGGCAAGAAAAAATAACTATGACTGTTAAAAGTAAATGATTTTTGCTAATGCACAATTAATGCCAGGGAAAAGCACAGAAGAGAAAGATGTTGATGGAAAGTTCTGATTAAGTGAGAGCTCTACCTTGATGTGCATCTTTTTTTTTTTCCTTTTCTTTTTCTTTTTTAATGATAATAATCACTGAGGCAGAGATGTAAAAGTTTTGCTGTCATGCAAATGCTCTACTCAGGGTCATACTAGGTGTACGTGTTTGTGCCTCTGCATGTTGTGTGCGTTGGGAGCTGGTGGTTCTGGGGAGGGACTCATCTGACAGTATGTTATGTGCACTGAACGGTGACATGGTTACTGCCACCTCTGCAGAGGGCCTCAAATATATAGACTACAGAACATTGAACTTGATTACTTAGAGTACGTATTCAGAATGGTTGTAGGGATGCATTTACAGGCAATGGGCTTTCTCCTGGCAGGTTTTTTTCCCCCACGTTGAATCCCATAATTGACAAAGAGCTATTGCACTGTGTCAAGCACACAGTTATAATTGAATTAATGATATATGCATGTGTGAAATGCAAAATTAGTATTTGGAGAGACGTGGGTTCAGATTTTTTTACGTATTTGTATCGGCGCTCCTAGATCATGAGAAATGATACATGCCCTGTCTGTGAAATCAAAATAAAGCTGTGGTGGTGCCTTGGTAATTAAGGATGCTTTTGGACTTCTGTATTTTGTTCACTAAATATCTCCTCCTTCCTGTTTGCCTTTTTTTGGTTGTAGGAGATGGTTTAGACAACAGCGTAGCCTCACCTGGTACAGGGGATGACGACGACCCAGACAAGGACAAAAAGCGTCAGAAGAAAAGAGGCATTTTCCCCAAAGTAGCAACAAATATCATGAGAGCGTGGCTTTTCCAGCATCTCACAGTAAGTGGTGCCCCAAATCAAAATAGATTTCTATTCATGTGCCTAATGAGGTTTATTAATCATTATTAGGAATCAATCGTCCCCATCATTTTTGGACCCACTTTTAAATAGCGCTCAATTATTGTTGCTTTTTTTCTTTTTGTTTTGGTCAATATATTTTTTTTTTTTAACTTGGCTCTTGGAATCATGACAAACCTGGAAAAAAATATTATAATTAAGTAGATGTACTTGTTTGACACCAGCCAGAATATGGAATTTGCTCCAGAAGGGCATTAGTCCTAACCTGTAACAATATATATGCACACATCCATGCCTAGAGAGAGAATAGCATGGAAAAACACCTACAGATAAAGTAACCTCTTTTGGCTATGAACTGTTCAAGATGTTCTGTAGAACAAAGAGGGAAGGGTTCTTCCTTTAGTGGAGATAAAGCTTTCCCTTCTGGGCTCTTTATTGCTGGCCTCTGTTTACACAAACTTCATATGGATGTGGTGGGAGAGAGAGCACCCAGTCTGTGTGTGCTGCCATACACTGTGGATGTTAGAGAAGTCAGAGCAGCAGCTTGCAAACTTGTCATTGTCACTTCTTTTTTTTTTTTTTTTTTTTTTGGTGTAAAATCTAGACAGCTTACAGGTTCCCTAATTCCTCAGCTGTGTAACAGAGAGAATAAATGTGGTTGTAGTTTCTTTTGAAGTCCATTATGCTAAAAGCTACCCATGTTCACATGTGGGGAGGGAGAGATTGAACATGTGAGAAAAGCAACGCTTTCCATGGGCTATCTTTATCCTCCTGCTTGCAACTGGTTTTGTGTGTTGGTGTTCTGTTGACTATTATAGCTTCACTCTAGGCATCAAAACACGATTCTACAGGAAAAAAAAAACAACCTAGTAACACTCTCTGCAGTTTACTTCACGTGGGAAATAATGGCAACTGGGAAAATTATCAATCGATTTTTATTTTTATTTTGTTTTTGCCTCTTCCTCTCTGCTGCGAAATTGTTTCTCACTTGATCAGGCTTAAAATGCTAACTGTTATTAACTACCTCTTCTTCTACCAAAGTTTTCTACATTTCCACGGTGGTTGGTGTTGGTTACAGTGGAATGGTTTCAGGACAAGGTACCCGATTTATTTATGGTAGAGGCTATCGAACTGCTCCGCCAGCAGCACGGCTAAAGAGGGAGGGGGGGAACAGCAGCAATAGATTCACATTTCTAAACCATCATTTTGATGTAAGGACATTAGTAGCAAACTAAGGTGCATTGATCTGGCCTGTGGGGTCAGGATTAGCTGGAATAGCCAGTGTCTCTGCTGGAGTAGTGGTTATTCCTGCCTCCCAGCTATGGCCATTTCAAAGGTCAGGTGCCCTGTACCCACTTGGCTCAGAGGAATTAGACAGAACATGAGTCTCTGGGCTGATTACTTAACCAAAGACAAAATAATGAGTCCTAAGCAAATACTGACTAATTGAAAGGGCTGTAAATCCATTACATATTGGTCAGGGATAATCAGGAGTATTTAATCACTTTTATCTATTCAGGAGCACTGAAGCTGCAACAGCAAAGCCCTGAACCTTGCCATGTGCTTATTATTCTCATCATTATCAAAATTACTTCACAGCTGTTCTTTGCTACATCACCTCAGCTGGAGATTTACTAACCTGTAAAATGTTTTTAATTTGGAAGTCGAGTGAGTATGAGTGGAGGGTTTTTCATTTAGCTGTAGGGTATCTTTAGAGGAGGAGCACAGGCAGGCTGCAAAAAGCAGGGCCACAAATAAACCATTTTGTTTTGTATATGTCTCTGTGCTAACTCCACGTCCTCCCATGAAATTTGTGATACCTTGTTTTTCCCTCCTTGCCTTCCTTTCTCATGTGCTCCTTGAAAGCATTCAACACATGCCTATTAAACACTCAGCTGCCTTTTGCTTCTCTTGAGGAAATTCCTCTCAGCTTTTTGAAATTTCTTTTCCTTGTTGCAATCCTCTCTCTCCTGACCCTCTCCATCCTGCATGAATTGAGGAAATTTGTCATCACTGGTGAGGATGGCCTTCCAAAAAATCAAATTAAGTGAACACACACACAAAATCCCCAAACCTTTTACCATCCAAGCTTTAATGAGTTTGCAGGTGTTGAAAGATTTACTGTGCTGTAATTCTCAGACCTGAAAACTGATAATGGAGACCCCTGCCCAGTGCAATGTAAATTCAGAAAGCTTCTTGCCATAAACACATGCAGGGAAGGGAAAGAACTCCTTTCTCTTAAAGATCTCACAAATTAGCTTGGCCATTCAAAGTGCAGCACTGGTTGAGCCAGAAGGAGGGAATCTGTGATGTTCCATTTTATTGTTTCAAGCAAATATCTTTACAATGGTGATCCATGATTCACTCTACATTACTTCATTACTACTCTAACCTGATTTCAAATTGGTTTGTTCCTCCTTTGTGCTGTATGACCTGTTCTTGTAGGACAATAATCCCTTGATGTACCCTTTTTTCTTTTTCTTTTTTCTTTTTTTTTTAAAGAAACTAATTGAATTATTTCATTATTTTAATTTGTTAAGCAAATGTATTTTACGTCTCAGGATGTGTTCTTAAAGAGGGAGCTGCTTAGGCTTTGCCCCGTGAATGGGCCATTGGTACATTTTGACATTCATGCATTCATTAAGGAGTGGAACATAAAAGAGCTCTGGTTTTATTTTTTTTTTTTTTTTCTCAAACACCCAACCAGCATGGAGCAACTTTTCCATAAGCCACAGGGGTCTCTCTACATATGTTCTCAACTGCAAGCCATTGTCACCTATTCTGAATACCTCAAAAGGACAAATAAAATACTAAAGGCCAACTGTAGCAATTGTTAGCTGTTAGTTTCAATATGACAAAAATCATTAACCTCTGGTTTCCCTGGAAGGAGAGGCAGTGGCAGTGCATCTCTTATGGAGCGGATTAAACTTGAAATTCCTTTAGACAGCCAAATTCAAAGAGGGCAAGTCAGTTCTGACTCGTTGTATTTATTTTATGATTTTAAATAAAATGCTGGTTTATTTTGTTTTAATTTTTTGTTGTTGTTGTTGTCCTTCAGTCAGTTTGCAAACTCCCAAGGTAGCTGACTCTAAAAACTGAGTTGCCTAAGTGGCATTTTTGAAGAGACAGGCACTTGAATTCTGATGTAGAGCGAACGTATCTGACAGGCTGTGCCTTTCAAAACAGTTTCTAACCTCTATCATAGCTTCCACTTTGCAGTAACTTTAATTACATTTGAAATAGGACACACATGCATGTTTTTTATTGTTGGAAATCAAATGCAAGGAGCAGGAGCTTCTGTCATGTTCTCGTTCGCTCGCTGAGCTCTGTCTTACGTTTGGAATTACAACAGAATCCGGAAGATGAAAGATCTGAGGATGAATTGGTTGGAAATGTGTATGCTTTTTCTGGATAATATCCAGTGTTTAAGAAAGCAGAGGAAATCCTAGTCTGGTAGTATAAGCTTTTCAATAGTACATAAAGATTACGACATCAGAAAGGTAAACCTGACATTAAGGCTGTTTTTATTTGAGTTCAAAGGTGATTAAAGAAAAGAAACAGCAAGAAATCTGACCCAAGCCGAGCGTTTATTCTTAGCTTTGCAAGACTACTTTTCCTCTATGCCAAGGAGTCCTTAGTACACTCAATTAGCCTCTCAGACATCTCTGCTTTCCTCCCTCAAGTGCTCCCCTATTTGCCCTGCAAAGAAGCTATTTGATCACCGAGTGAAAACAGGAAGTGCTCCAATGTATAGACACCTCTAGTTTACCCCAATGTTGAGATTAGGATTCCTTAGCAGCAACTACACAGAGCCAGCCCCCCCTCCTCCCATGCCCTTTCGAAGGGTGGAGGACCTTTAAAATGTATGTACAGAATCAGAAGAGAGCAAAGTTATAAAGGAAGTAATTATACCATTCTGTGGACTTGTACCTCTGGTAGTTCATCCCTTTCTGCAGTGTGGTGTATCCAGGATTACACTTTTGTTACGTTCAACATTTTTTTTCAGCCCTTCTTTTACAGAGCTAGCAGAACAGGGACGTGTTTATTCTTCCACACTTACTGGAGTGGTGTCCTCAGTTAAAATCCTATTTCGGTTGTTACTCTTGTTCCAGTCTGTAATGAGAGGTGTATCTTAACTCAAAACACCAGCTAGAGCAATGAGAGCCTGCAAACTAGACCTTTTTTTATCACAGTGCCACGTTCACAGCTGATGGTATTCAGGATGCCTCTCCTAGAGTGAGTGGAGCCAAGTTGGATTTCTTTTTTTCCTTTTGCTTATTTTGCTAGCTGAAGTTCTGTCTCCTAACATTTCATAGAATTTCATAGAATCAAGAAGGCTGGAAGAGACCTCAAAGATCATCAAGTCCAACCTGTCACCCTAAACCTCATGACTATCTAAACCATGGCACCAAGTGCCACGTCCAATTGGATCATGTCAGTTTAGCCTGATGTACACAGTCTTCTGGCTGAAAATCTTGCTCTTTACACGGTCTCTCGTGGAGTGGATTTTGGGTAGCTTAAGTGTCAGGCTAGAGGAAATTCTGCTGGAAAGAGAATTTTAGGATATTAGGTAGTGACAGGACTAGAGGGAATGGAACAAAGCTGGAAATGGGTAGATTCAGGCCAGACTTCAGGAAGAAGTTCTTCACCATGAGAGTAGTGGGAGCCTGGAATGGGTTGTCCAGGGAGGTGGTTGAGGCCCCATCCCTGGAGGTGTTTAAGGCCAGACTGGATGAGGCTCTGGCCAGCCTGCTGTAGCGTGAGGTGTCCCTGCCCATAGCAGGGGGGTTGGAACTAGATGATCCTTGGGGTCCCTTCCAACCCTGACTGATTCTATGTGTTAAAATGAATCAGCCACAGACTTTGGACTTCCCTGAATTGATTTTCTGAAACTTGCAGGGCAACTATTTTATTGATTATATTTTATGCTAGAGATGAAGATCATCAACCAAACCCAGTCACAGAATCAGAATTGTTAGGGTTGGAAGAGACCTCAAGGATCATCCAGTTCCAACCCCCTGCCATGGGCAGGGACACCTCACACCACAGCAGGTTGCTCACAGCCACATCCAGCCTGGCTGCAAAAACCTCCAGGGATGAGGCTTCCACCACCTCCCTGGGCAACCTCTGCCAGTCTCTCACCACCCTCATAGGGAAGAACTTCTTCCTAACATCCAATCTGAATCTACCCATTTCTAGTTTTGTTCCATTCCCCCAAGTCCTATCAGTCCCTGACACCCTAAAAAGTCCCTCCCTAGCTTTCTTGTAGGCCCCCTTCAGATACTGGAAGGCCACAATAAGGTTTCCTCTGAGCCTTCTCTCCAGACTGAACAGCTCCAACTCTCTCAGTCTATCGTGGAGCAAACTTTCAAAACAGTTGAAAACATTTCACCCTCATAAATATCTCCTCCCACATTAGGAATAATAACTGATGGAAGGTTAGGAACATAGCTGACTACTTCATTTCAGCTTACTTTTCATATCAGATAGTAGAATAACAGCTTGCCTCAGAGTTCTGATCCAGGAGAAAGATTCTTCATGTTGCTGTTTTTACTATACTTTCAAAAAGAAGACAACAACCCAAAATTGAAAATACAATAGGCCTTTGTCTACTTAAAATTGTGATAAGAAGGCTGAGAGACTGAAGAAAATAGAGGACAATGCTGACATTCAGGTGAATTTTAGTTCTTGTTGGACCACTTTGCAACGTGCAAACACTCCCAGGTTATACTGAGAAGATGGATGATGCCCTCTGATCCTCCTGTATGGATCTATGTGGCTGACATTTCTGCTCCAGTGCAACATGCAGTCAGAGACTTGGAGGAGCCTAAGGCACAGTTTTATTCTAGGTCTGCTTTTTAGACAGGGCTGAGTGTGTGCTGAGTTTGCAGTCAGGTAATAAGTTGCCTGCTGGTGCAGGACAGACCTCTCCGACTGCACAAACACCACCCAGTTGGAAGCGCACCCTGCAAAAGAATATTGCACTCATTTTTCAGCTGGGTAAACTTTGTGAAGAGAGGTTAAACCATTTCACCCTAGTGCTAAAGAAAAATCAGTATCTGAACATTAAACTCCCATGACCTGTGGTCCTCAAGGTGATGGAGCTGTGCATCTTTGTACCCTAAAGATGCTCTGGTTTCTCACCAGAAGAACTGGTCACTGCCATTAGCATTTGTTGCTGGCCACTGGCTATCCCCCTCCTGTCCTGCCTGCCTGCACTATGGCATCACCAGCCTGGACAGAACAAAACTGGAAATCTTCCTCAGAATGCCACTTCTCATCTCAGGATGAAAGGTTTCATCCTCTGACTCCCTCCTAGTCCTTAGGAATGGGCATGGGCATGAAATCGGTCTCCAGGAGTTACTACCAGACCTGACGTTCATGCACCTTTTAAACCCCACAGTCTTAAAAGAGCTGAAATGGGGGGTGGGGAGTGTGTAGGGCGGCGTGGGGGGGGCTGTGTTTGTTTTAAAAATGGAATCTGAGATTAGATCTGACATTTCTACATCCACCCCCTACAGAAGAGGGAACCCGGGGTCATGGGGTGTGTGGGCCTCAAAAGCTAGCTTTGTCTGGGAGTGGTTAATCTAATCATTGTTACATAGACATCTGTTATTTCTTCTGAAAAATTGATGCTTTTGTGACACAATGATCCATCTATTTAGTACAACAGCCTGAGTAATTGCATTAAAAAAAGAATATTTTTTGCGGGAGCATGTATTCTAAAACTGCCATACCTCCTTGTACCAGCAAGACAACAACAACAACAAAAAAAAGCCTGGGGAGAAGGAGAGAAGCAGAGGAGTGCTTTAAGCCCTGCATTGTTTTCTGCTGGATGGAGGAAAACATCTGTGAATTGTTTGAACTGAACCTTAGCAGGGACTGTCTGAATCTGTGTCATCTCTGTTTAATTTCAGGAAATGATGTCACAGAGCATTAAATAACAATGCTGTGTGATTTATTTTTACTTGTACATGCTGTCCTAAGCATTTTGGTTCCATGGCAGTGTTTCCAATTAAGTGCAAGCTTTTGGGTTTGAAAAAACTCCACTCGGTGCTAATGCTGTTTTATTTTTTGGGGGGGCCTGAGCGCGGAGAGGCTCTGGGTATTTTTTAGGGGGTCACCAAGGTTCAGGGCTGTCGGAGGGCTCCAGGCCCATTTGTCATGTGCTTATTTGTAGTTGGGACTGGATGTCAGCGCTCTTGTCACCCATGGCAACCTCCAGGACCGTGGGTTTGTTACAAAGCCTGTCTGGGGGGTAGGTGGGGAGGGGAGAGAGGGGAAAAAAAAAAACCAACCCCAACCCAAACCTAAATATTCTGAACCGATCTGTCAAAAGACCTATTAGATAGTTCTAGCCAGGCCTGCGTACTGTAGCTTCTGCCTCCATCAAACTTTCTGCACTCCCCCTTCTTCTGCAGAAGAATAGAGGACATAAGTCAATTCTGTCTGCCATCTGTCGCCTCTCTCCCTGCGCCTCAAATTAAAGAGACAGTCCGAAATTTATGGAATCGGATACAATCGCAGGAAGCCCGCCTGGAAATTATTACATCTGTGGTGGACTTTTTCTTTTCTTTTCTTTTCTTTTCTTTTCTATTTTTTTTTATTTCATTTCTTGTTGTATTTTGAAAGGGTGGGGGCGGCAAGGAGGGGGAGGGAGGGGATCATCTTTATTGTACTTCTTCAGAGACCAAAATATGTTGTGCGTTTTAAAGTTTCAAAAATAGCGTTTCTGAGAAATCCTGGGATTTGCAATGTCACCAAGTTGTTATCTAATAAGATTCCAAGCTATATATAGGGTGAAATTCACACGTTTCCATACACATACACACAGCAGACAATCCCCAAATTGCAAATTCTGCAAGGGATGAGCAACTGAAACATCTCACCCTTCCCCTCCATCCCCTTTCCCTCTTAACATCCCTGGCAGGCTGAGGGACTGCAGCAAAGTCCTTTTTTGGCACTACCAGGACAATTTAGGCCTTCAGCCTGTGTAATGCTCCTTTTCCAGGTTTGCTGTACTAGTTTTCCACACTACCCTGACTGAGGTTATGTAGTTGTGCTTTGCCTTCACCTCTCTTTCCTTTTTTTTTTCCTTCTATCCCCCTGCCTGGTTTTGCCTCCTTCTCCTTCTTCTCAACAGGCAACACAACGTGTCAGGACTGCAGCGAGGTGAATTTCATTCCTGTGGCATATGAGGTCAGCCACTACCAACCCATCAGAAAATGTGGCTAGATGTTACTTCCCAGTTTAGTATTTTTTTGCCTACCATTTTCAAACAGGGAATTCCTGAGAACAGAGTACAAGGAAAAACATGTGCATGATTTTAATTGAGGCTTGATTTAAAAGCCTCAACTCATCAATCTGTACCTGGCCAAGCAAAAGATAGGCTCAGCCACTGGTGTTTTCTGGTGCTTATTGTCACTGGAGGTCTTTAAGAAAGGATTGGATGTGGCACTCGGTGGCATGGTTGAGCTGATGTGGTGGTGTTAGGTCATAGGCTGGACTTGATGATCTCAGAGGTCTTTTCCAGCCTCAATAACTCGGTGAATACAAAGCTTTGCAGAGCCAGTGTAGGAAAGAAGTGAAAAGAAATAATGACAGAATACCAAAGTGTGAGTAATGAACTATTTTAAGTAGTTGAAACAGGGAAGTAGTAGCGAGAAGAATTCATTTAGAAGGAGTTGTGGCTACAAGGCTTGCAAGGTGTTCAGAGCGAGGCTCGACAGGGCTCTGGGCAGCCTGATCTAGTTGAGGATACCCCTGCTGACTGCAGGAGGGGGTTGGATTAGATGACCTTCGGAGGTCCCTTCCAACCCAGACCATTCTATGATTCTATACGGTAAAAGGGGTTTTATCCAAACCCTATGCAAATATAAATAGTGTTTAAACACCCCCAGAACATTGCACAGAATCACAGAATCAGCCAGGTTGGAAAAGACCTCAGAGGTCATCAAGTCAACCTACTACCTAATACTTAACACCTCCTGGCAACTAAACCATGGCTCCAAGTGCCACAGCCAATCTCCTTTTGAACACCTCTAGGGATGGTGACTCCACCACCTCCCTGGGCAGCACATTTCAATGGCCAATTACTCTTTCTGTGAAGGACTTTCTCCTCACCTCAAGTCTAAACTTCCCCTGGCACAGCTTGAGATTGTGTCCTCTTGTTCTGCCACTGGTTGCCTGGGAGAAGAGACCAACCCCCACCTGGCTACAACCTCCTTTCAGGTAGCTGTAGAGAGCAATAAGGTCTCCCCTGAGCCTCCTTCTCTGCACTAGTGAAGGTTGTGCGCTGCAGCCTTTGAAAACCAAGATCAGACCAAGTCAGTCAGAGGTGAGGATTCCTCTGAGCAGCTTCAAGTTCCACTACCTAAAGCAGTTTCCATGAGAAAACTCCTCTTTCCACCATTCCCTATAGCATGTGCACATCAGGATAAGTATATATCAAATATGTATATACAAAATATGTTTGCAGGGCAAAAGCAATTGCTGTTGTTTGTGCAAAAGCAATACTGCCTCTCAGTTTTGCTTGGAGATCCAGAAGAGGAGTAATTGCTTTTGAAGAAGTTTACTGTGAAATTAGAGTTACACTGTGAAAAAAAAAACAACAACAACCAAACAAAAAAAAAAAAACACACCAAAAAATCCCACAGAAAACCCCAAACCACAAAGTGTGTTGCTGCCAACAGTTCCACAACTGCTAAGAGAAATGAGATGTCAAATCTTGTTGCGTAATGAAGAGAGTAGTTTATGGCAGACAATATTACTTGTGGTGTTGTGGAGTTTGCCTTCAGTCAGGATGCTTAGAATACCAGGCATTACATGTTTGAGAGGTGATTGGCAGTTGTTTTCAGTATCGAAAGCAATAGCTGGCATCTTTAAAGATTTATTATTGTCTTTAAGCATAATGGCAACACAGTTTTCATGCTTTTACATTTCCTGTTTTTATTTTTAACCACTAGCCCCGAATCTGCCAGAGCTAATTTCAGTTATTTTGTCTAATATTGGATGATAGGTTGTCAGGTCATTGTGTAATGTTGTAGATTTACATATATATATATATATATAAAAATGTAGCGCATATATATATAAAAATGTAGCATTTATATATATTAATATATATATATACATATAATTTTTATATATAAATTATAGCAGTTATATATAAAAATATATTTATATATAATGTTTATATATAAAATATAGCAGTTATATATTAAAATATATATTTATATATACTATTTATATATAAAATATAGCAGTTATATACTAAAATATATATTTATACATAATATTTATCTATAAAATATAGCAGTTATATATGTTAGATATTTATATATAATATTTATATATAAAATACAGCATTTATATATTAAAATATATTTATACACAATATTTCTATATAAAATATAGCATTTATATAAATAAAATATATTTTAATATATAATATTTATGTGTAAAATATAATATATAATATTATAAATATATATTTTTATATAATATTTATCTATAAATTATCTAATATTTATATAATATTAAAACATATAATATTTATATATAACCATATAGTATTTATATATAAAAATACAGTATTTATATATAAATATAATATATATATTATATATATATAAGATCTATATTTATAAAGTTTTATATGTATATAATGGGTTTTCCTTTCTATGATGGCAGTTCAAAACATGGATTTGATTTGTAGCAGTTGACTGCCTCTGTCCACAAAATGTTTAGCATCTCTTGTTGTGCTCTTACAATCTTACAGCACAATGGAGGAGCCAAGGAAATAGCAGCAAATGGTTTAGTTAAGTTTTTTAAAAGAAAAAAAATAAAGCCTGCTTATATGAGTTAGTTTGATAGTATAGAAGCCTGACTATCCCTTGGATCAAGGTTTTATTTGGTCTGAGGGAGATTTCAAAGTGGCAGCTGTGGAAATCTGACTAAAGTTCATTGCAATGGGAAGGGTCCTCTTCACATTCTTAATGTATGCCAAGAACATAAAAAAGTTTTTGTAAGACCATAGAATGGTTTGGGTTGGAAGGGACATCCAAATGTTATCCAGTCCAAGCCCCCTGCAGTCAGCAGGGACATCCTCCACTAGATCAGGTTGCCCAGAGCCTTGTCCAGCCTGACCTTGAATAGCTCCAGGAGTGGGACTTCAACTACCTCCCAGGGCAACTTGGTCCAGTGTTCCACTACCCTCAAGCTAAGGAACTTGTTCCCAACATCCAACCTAAATCTGCTCTGCTCTCATTTCAAACAATTGTCCCTCAGCCTGTCCCTGCAGGCCTTTGCAAACAGTCTCTCTGCAGCCTTCTTGTAGCCCCCTTCAGGTGCTGGCAGGCTGCTATGAGGTCTCTGTGGAGCCTTTTCTTCTCCAGGCTGAACACCCCCAGCTCCCTCAGCCTGTCCTCGTAGCAGAGCTGCTCCAATCCTCTGCCCTCCTCTGGACCTGCTCCATCAGGTCCATGTCCTTCCTGTGTTGAGGGCTCCTAGTCTAAACTGCTTTGAAGTTTGTTATGCCAAGTAAAGCAACCTCAAGATGAGAATAGCTACAGCGTCAGATGATGTTTTGTGAACACACCTGAATGTTTATAAAAGATGTTATCTTTCTTCCCAGGCTAGATGAAAAAAAAAATGCAGGTTTAGTTTCTCTGTGTTCAAATATTTGCAGGTAATTCGCAGATTAGTGCCTAAAAATATGTACCTCTCAGTCCTGCTTCCAGTAACTCCAGTGGAGCTCCGATCCTTTTGAGAAAGTTTGACAAGATGCAGCAGTGAAATCATGACAGGAGACACACAGACCTACATAATTTTGTGTCCTAATAGACATTAAACACTATAACCACTTTATCCACAAATTATCCCTCACAGATCTGTCAAGGATCCCTTATTTTATGACAGGAAGGCAAATTTCTTGATTGCTCAACTATTTGTCACCTCCTCTTGTGGCTAAACCTGCACCACTGTCCCCAGGATGCTTTAGTACAGGTGAGCTCTGGCAGGTGTGCCTTGTGTCAGGAATAGTGTGGCCAACAGGAGCAGGGAAGTCATTCTGCCCTGTGCTCAGCACTGTGTCTGCTCAGCACCTTGAGTCCTGTGTCCAGTTCTGGGGCCCTCATTTCAAGAAAGATGTTGAGATGCTCAAACACGTCCAGAGAAGGGCAGGGGGAGGGGTCTGGAGCACAGCCCTGTGAGGAGAGGCTGAGGGAGCTGGGGGTGTTCAGCCTGGAGAAGAGGAGGCTCAGGGGAGACCTCATTGCTGTCTACAACTACCTGAAGGGAGGTTGTAGCCAGGTGGGGGTTGGTCTCTTCTCCCAGCAACCAGTGACAGAATGAGGGGAAACAGTCTCAAGCTGTGCCAGGGGAGGTTTAGGCTGGATGTGAGGAAGAATCTTCCCAGAAAGAGAGATTGGCCGTTTGAATGTGCTGCCCAGGGAGGTGGTGGAGTCACCATCCCTAGAGGCATTCAAAAGGAGATTGGCTGTGGCACTTGGAGCCATGGTTTAGTTGTCAGGAGGTGTTAGGTATTAGGTAATAGGTTGGACTTGTGGAGTCACCATCCCTGGAAGTGTTTAAAGAGACTGGATGAGGCACTCGGTGCCGTAGTTTAATTGGTTAGAAGGTGTTGGGTGATAGGTTGGACTGGATGATCTCAAAGGTCTTTTCCAACCTAATTAATTCTGTGTGTGATTCTCTGTGTGATTTCAGTTGTGTCTCTAGCTGAGAGCATGGCAAGATACTGTGCCTCATTTTCCCTGTATAAACAGTAGCATGAAAAGCTCTTTGTGAGGCTTGTGTCTCTCTCTTAGCATCAGCTGAATTACAGAGGCATGCACTGCTGTTGTGGTGTTATCCTGCTGCTGAACTAGCATGACATTCAGGTAGCACTTGTACAAACACTTGAACTTCTGTAGGCTTTGAAATTTCAGGATAGTTTTCCCTTTTTTGAAGGAATGTTTGATATAAAATTAAGTGTTACGTGCTTTCTGGCCTAGACTGAAAATGACAGAATTCGATTGCTGCAAGCTACTTTGTTTAGCTGAAGTGGCTTAGACTTGGATTATTTTCGTTTGTCAGATCCTTTCCTTGCTGGTGACCTGAAGTGGTGATTGTTGCATGCGAAAAGCAGCAAGAGAAAGAACCCTGGGCATCAACTGCTGGCCTAGGGGCAAAAGTCAGAATAAAGGGAGTGCAACAGTTTTAACAAATGCATCTTTGTACTGCAAGAAGTCAGTAGTAGATATTTGCCTTCTCAACAGCCCAGGGAGTTTCCTGGTGTGAAATAGGACTTTTGCAACTTTCCAGCCAGTCCTGATCCTCCTGCTGCCTCTTTTGAGTCATCCAGGTCCTTCCCGCTTGTGCTTGACTGAAGAAATAGGAGGCAGGAGGATGACCTAGAGTGAGGATTAAGTGACAGAATGGCTACTGTGATGTCTGAAGTCACGTTGGGAAGCTCCCTATGAACATGCAGACAGCTGAGAGCTGTTTTGATAGCCCACATATGCACTATTCAGGGATACAGAATGTGAATAATCAGAAAGGTCATGATATAGGAGTGTGATATCAGCAGGAATAAAGAGCATTATGTGGTTGGAAGAGCATTTGAGGGAGTCAGAGAAGAAAGGCTGCACAGGAACTGTGGAGCTTCTAAATTGCAAGAAAAGTTGATTTGTTTGAGGGATCACTTCAAAACCTGAGTGTTTAAAGTGTGCCTTAATTTTAGCCATAAAGGGATATTCTGGTGATCTTTCTCAGATATAAAGTAGGAAAGGAAATGGAAACATATGTGAAAACAGGTTAATTGTTGCAAACCACAAAAAGGGGGAAAATAATTCCATTTATTTCTCCCTTCCACCCTCCTTTACAGCTTCAGAGGGCTATTCCAAGAGCTGTATTACTTGGTCTATCTCTTTTCCATTCAGTTTATTCCACTTCCACATGGACACTTTACTGTATGAATTGATATATTCTGAGGAAAAAGTGGTACTTCCTGGGTTGATATGAACGTCTCTGTGGACAGTGAGACAAACTGCAGAGTTTTTAGGGCAAGTCTGAGAATCCCACGTTTCCACATGGTTATGCCTGCTTACATCTCAATTTTAAACAGCCTGCTTTGTATGCATGTGTTGTAAATTGGTCATTAAATGTCAAGCAAACACTTCTCAGACCAGAAAAATCCTGCTACTTGGTACATATCTACCCTAGGCATTTGCAGACAATTCACAGCTCTAATTAATCTTAGCTGTCCTGGCTCTCTGAAACCTGAACTTACATCCCACAATGCTCTTGGATGCAAACAAACTTCGTAGAAAAGACACTTGCCTCTTTCTCTGTCTCTTCTCTTCCCCCCAATCTGCCCATTTAGAGAGCAATAATGCTTGCAAAGGAGATTAAATCCCACTACGAATCAGTGCAAAACCATATGACCTCCAGGAAAATAAACCAGCTACAAACAAACAAAACCATGGTGTTATGCCAGCATGGGTCCAAACAAACATAACCCTAGAACTGTTAAACTATCCTGAGTTTAGCTACTGGGACCTAAATCCTGCTCAAAGCCCTAGCAGAAAGTAGATGATATTGCACTCTCCAACTCGGTAATGCTGGAACTTGCTCTGCTGCTTCCCTAACAAGCACCACAGCAAACTTCTTCCTGAGACTGCAAACTCTTTCCAACGAAGCCTGAGGGCTCCTGAGCCCTCTGCTCGGTGCCCTGTAGGCTCACTCTGCGGAAAGGCATCTCACCTAAAAGAGGCCAAATATCACACAGCAGAGCTGGTGGGAAACTCAAATTGTTCTAAGCAAAGAAGCCAATAGAGGTAACGTTCAGACTGAGATCACTGTGTTATGATCTTACGCTCAACATCAGGTCTGGTTTTATTTTTTTCTTGATGATTATGAAACTAGCCTAAGGTCAGACTGGTGAGAGTCGAAGAAAGAGATAGAAGGATGTTTGGAGAGCCTGGACTATCATGGCCCTTATCCTCCAGTAAGTGCAACAGAGGCTGAACCAAGATGAGAGAAATGAGAGCTGTGTTGTTATTTCCAGTTCTCTCCCCATCCCTAAAAAATATGAGTCATCCACAGACACAGAGTGCACATACTGAACTGGTGAATAAGTACAAGCAGACCAGAAGAGAAATTACTGAGGGGGAACAAAACACCTTGCAGGAATAATGGAATTCTACAACAACAAAACAAACAAACAAACAAACAAACAAAAAAAGAAACCACAACAAAAAAAACCCCCAACCCAAACAACAGACCCCAGCCATTGAAACTGTAGCAGAACAATCTGTGGAAGTGCCTTTGCTTAGCACTTTTCAAACCAGACTCCCAAAAAGCATTTGAAGAAATACTGCTGAGAACCATCTTGCATTCCTGGGGTTACACTAAAGCAGTGCTGCCTGAAGCGTTTCTCCTCTTTCCACATTTTCTTATTAATGATTGAACACTGAAAAATATCTTGAAATTACAGCTGTTTTCAGAAGGAAACATTCCCAGTTTTGGCTTCCTTTAGGTTTAGGTTTGTGTAGTATTTCTTTCAGCTTCTTAAATAACATTTCACTTATGTCGGGGTGAAGCTCATTGCAAAATTAACTTATAAAGTCAAATTAGGAATGGGCTTGAGACCCAAACCAGAGAATTAAGCTTAAGATAAAATATTAAATTACTCTTCCTTCAAGCACTGGGAGTTTGTGTGGGCGCTGAAGGTCAGCCAGGCTTGGTCTCTGTCAGACCAACAAAGGGAGTGAGTTTGTATTGAGTACCTTATGTTAAAAATGTCTCCCTCTCAAATATTCAGAGGTTGAGTTACAATGCACATGTTCCTCTCCGTGTACAGCATGGGAAGTTTTGCACAAGCCTGGGTAAGGTGCAGGTCTGAAATAAAATCTTACCCAGCTTGGTGTTCCACAGTATTTCAGGCATCTGTTCCAGCATAAGCTCAAGGACAAGTCAACCCAAATCACCAAAAAGGTTCAAAATCCAAGTTCATCTTTAAGGACATGGATCTAATGCAAATTTAATGCAAAATGAGGTTGATAATGGCTTTACACAGAAATTTGAATGCATGAAGAGGTGGAAAACATGACATTTACACCTGCTTTTCACTTACTTCTATGGCATTTTTCACTTACTTTTATGGCAATTTGACTTCGGGATTCAAAACAGAGTCTGGGCCCTCAGAAAGGCAAAATGACCCCAAGAAAATATTGATTGAGGGCCTGCTGACTCAAACTGCTGAATTTCACATACAACTTTCCTCAAAAGCATCAAGAAGAAAGATATTGTGCTTTGAATTTTAAATGACATCGAGATCCCAACCATTACTTTATAACTGTGGGGTTCCATGCTTGTCTCAATGACTTCCAGATCAAATGAGCTCAGTTTACACAACAGAAAAATGCTTTCTTTTTGCTTTTTTTCCCTTTCTTCTCCTCCCATTTCTTTCTTTCTTTCTTTCTTTCTTTCTTTTTCTTTCTTTCTTTCTTTCTTTCTTTCTTTCTTTCTTTCTTTCTTTCTTTCTTTCTTTCTTTCTTTCTTTCTTTCTTTCTTCTTTCTTTCTTTCTTTCTTTCTTTCTTCTTCTTTCTTTCTTTCTTTCTTTCTTTCTTTCTTTCTTTCTTTCTTTCTTTCTTTCTTCTTTCTTTCTTTCTTTCTTTCTTTCTTTCTTCTTCTTTCTTTCTTTCTTTCTTTCTTTCTTTTCTTTCTTTCTTTCTTTCTTTCTTTCTTTCTTTCTTCTTTCTTTCTTTCTTTCTTTCTTTCTTTCTTTTCTTTCTTTCTTTCTTTCTTTCTTTCTTTCTTTCTTTCTTTCTTTCTTTCTTTCTTTCTTTCTTTCTTTCTTTCTTTCTTTCTTTCTTTCTTTCTTTCTTTCTTTCTTTCTTTCTTTCTTTCTTTCTTTCTTTCTTTCTTTCTTTCTTTCTTTCTTTCTTTCTTTCTTTCTTTCTTTCTTTCTTTCTTTCTTTCTTTCTTTCTTTCTTTCTTTCTTTTTCTTTCTTTCTTTCTTCCTTTCTTCCTTTCTTTCTTTCCCCGAATTGCAAATGTAGCCTGGGATGTGAGATGTAGGTTGGATTCTTTCAGGCTGGCTTATTGGCAGTCACAGGGATTAACCAATGTTGCAATTACAATAGTAAATCGTTGCAATTACAATAATAAATAGATGATGGAGTGGCCAGAATGAACTCCAGTTTTCTTGCCTTATATCTAGGCTGGCTTTATGAAGAAAAATAGCACAAACTTCTATTATGGTTTGAAGTCAATGGCATTTTTTGTCAGCAGAGAATCAAATGCAGTTCAGACACACAGGCACATAAATCTGTGCAGTAGGTCAGTCCGTGTTCAGTACACTGCTGCTTAGCTTTTTTAAGTAGTTTTGTCTTTTTGGGGTATTGTTTTCTGTTTGACTCAATGTGATCCATTGAGTTCTGACTTTTCTGCAGGCTTTTTAAAGTGAAGTGACGGGGCAAGGATTTCTTTTTCTCCCTCTTAATCATCCTTCCCAGGAGGATCCATTTTAGAGATGTCATTGGCTTGAAGTAAATATTCTGTGAGGTTTTGATACACAGTTCAGAAGCTACCTGCATGAGAAAAGAGCTTGGGAGCTTTCTGTGGCTGTGTGATGAAACTCTCCTCGTTGCAAAAGCAGCGAGTTCTGACCTTTGCTCTCTGAACAAGGAGTCTTCTGGCACGGGGCTGAGTTTTCCTGTTGCTCTTCAGAACTGTAAATAACGTGAGGGCACCCTGAATTCAGTGCATGCAGCACTTTACATTACTATTGTGTATCTTAAAATAAACAGCAATGCAAGCTGTTTATTTTGGTGTTACTATGCATGCATTTTTTAAACAGTGGTTACTTAAACAAATGCCTCTGTTCCCACAGCACTTAAAAGCTGCTGTTTGCTCGTTGTGGTTTTTTGGGTTTTGTCACTTTGGTTTTGATTATTTCTGAAAATCACACTCAAGGATACAGAAGACAGGAGTGAGTTGTACTCGATCCAAACAAATGCTTCATGTCACAGCTTTTAGTTTATGCCAGCTTTTCCCCATGTTCCTAGCAGCAACAATCATTTTGCTTTAGATCAAACTTACCCCAGCATTCCAGGTTGGATCAAACTGCCCTCAAATGCATTTCTGCAGGCCAGTCGGGCCACACATTTATTATCTCTGAGGCAGCAAAGTTGTTTTAATAACATCAATATTGATTATTTATTCATTGCTCAGCAAAACAAGAGATGCAGGGGATGGAAATTTAGGGAAATGAATTTCCACATCTCCTTTCTCTCTCTCAGTCTTCACTCATCCACTCTGGAACCCTTGAGTGCCGTGCAAACTTGTGTGGTTAAAAATGTTGATAAGAGATTGATGGACAACTTGTTAGCAAAGACTTCAACCTTTCCAAGCTATATTGTCACAGTTTTGTGGCCCTCTACCTACCCAGGGAACTCAGAGGACTCTTGCTGTGGCTGTCACTGTTCTGCTAGAGGGTTGTGTGCTCTGTTTCCTTAGAAGGGAGGTTTCATCAATGGCTCTGCTTCTTGTTATGCCCTGGACACTGATTGTAGAACTTGCTGTATTTGCCTATAGCTCAGTAAGAGGATCGGGAATAAATTTGTTATTCCTCCCTCTGCTCCCTCTCCCCACCTTGATCAAAAGTGACAATGGTACTGTGTGACTGTGAGCATTATTCTGTAGATGCTCTCTTCTGCTTTGCCAATTTTTCCTAGGTCGTCTTCAATTAGTCCTTTTTGCTGGGGAAGAAAAATACTTACCTGATTCTGTGGAATTGTGTTTCAAGAGGCTAAGAAGTCAGAGGCTTTTTCTATGTGGGTATTGCTTCCTGATAAGGACAGCCTAGCAAGGCCACCATGATGGATTTCTTAGCAGAAGCAACTGTGCTAGGTTGGGGGAATGTGCTTCTACAAATGTGCTGTCATCTTACCACCTTGTGAGTGATAAAGAGTGGCTGGAAAGCCATGAAAGTCCTGGGGTGATTCCTCTGTGGAAAAGGTTTAACAAGAGTGCTCCAACAAACCTGAGAACTGGCACTGAAGGGTACTAAGTACTGAACTAGTCCCTGGCCAGCCTCAGCTTCACAAAGCCACAAGCAGAAGCTTTTAATTTCCTTGTGTTTGGAAACAACTGAGAACCAAGCTGGAATTCTTCATCTGTAAAATTTGTCAAGGCTGCCTGTCTTTTTGCAACAGAAACTAATCTCTTCACTCAACAGCTAATTGCCCCATTATTTTAATCAAGCAAGATTATTAGATAAGGAAAAACTAGTTGTTTGAGAAAAATTGTGAGTGCAGCTCTTTTCCAACTTGTGTTGACTATAAACCAGTTTGCCCTCTTTAATTATGGTCTTCAAAGGTAAACAGGTTGAAGGGAGTGTTGCAGTCTTTGGCACAAACACAGCATATTTCAGGGCTTTGTTGAGCAAGTTGTGTGTTTCTGAGAAAGGAATAAAAAAAAATTGCTTGTCTTTTGTAATGTCATTAAGATTTATTATTTTTTATTTATAGCTCAGCAGGTGCTGGTTTTCAGCATTGTGTACACAGTCCTTTGCCTCTGGACTTCAGACTTACTGGATAGCTCTTGCTCTCTCAGTCCAGATGTGTGACAATTAAGGATGAGAGGAGCATTAGGTAAAGACAAGTGGCCAAAAGCAGAGTTCTTGGACTGCCATTCTAACTCCCAAGGGAGTGAGGCTGCATCTGGAATGCTGTGTCCAGTTCTGGGCCCTTCAGTTCAAAAAGAACCTCAGGGAACTGCATGAGAGAGCCTAGCACAGAGCTACAAAGAACCTGCAGGCAGTGGAACCTCCCTGTGAGGTCAGACTGAGGGAGCTGGGGCTTGGAGCTTGGAGCAGAGGAGCCTGAGGGCTGCCCTCACTGCTGGGGATAAAGATGTGCAGGGCTGGAGCCAGGCTCTGCTCAGGGATGGCCAAGGACAGCACAAGGGGCACTGGGGGCAAGCTGGAACAGAGGAGGTGCCATGGGAACAGGAGGGAAAACTTTTTCCCTGTGAGAATGCCAGAGCCCAGGAGCAGGCTGCCCAGAGAGGTTGTGGAGTCTCCTTCTCCAGAGGTATTCAAAACCCTGCTGGATGCATTCCTGTGAGGTCTCCCCATGTGTTCCTACTTTGGCAGGGGGTTTGAACTCAATGATCTTTTGAGGTCCCTTCCAGCCCCTCAGATTCTATGAATCTGTAATTCTTTGGTATGTACCAGCATTCCCCAGCCTTCCTAATCTTCTTTTTTAACCTGTTGATTACTTTTCTTCTAATCAACCCTACCAAAAGACTTCCACGTCTTAAGTCTTCTGCTGCTTCTCTAACTGAAATGTGGATCATATCTGCTGCAATGCTAATATATTAATTTTAAATAGCTTTGCTTGCTTTTCTTCAGTGTAAATACTATGCCAACACTCTTAATTTGTGACTGAGATTACTAACATAATTTACATCTGTAGGTGTGTTCCCCCTCTTCTACTGAGAGAGAGAACATGACAGAATGATTAGCATTTTTAAAATGCTCTTCACAGGAATGAAAACCACTTAGCACTAGAAAAGTTTTGTGACAAGGAGCAGGTAATATTAAATGTTTTAAAAGCCCTGGTGAGACAGCAGTGGACTACTGTGAGAAGTTCTGGGCTCCCCAGTTCAAGTAAGAGAGGAAAATACTAGAGAGGGTCTAAGGAAGGGCTGTGAGGATGATTAAGGGTCTGCAACATCTGTGTGATGAGGAAAGGCTGAGAGATCTGGGGCTGTTTAACTTGGAGAAGAGAAAGATGAGAAGGGATCTTATTAATGTTTATAAATATCTGACAGGTGGGTGTCAAGGAGAAGGGGACATTCTCTTTTCAGTGGTGCCCTGTGACAGGATGAGAAGCAGTAGGTACAAACTGGAAGACAGGAAATTCCACCTCTACATCAGCAAAAACTTTACTGTGAGGGTGATGGAGCACTGGAGCAGGCTACCTGGAGAGGTTGTAGAGTCTCCTTCTTTGGAGACTTCCAAAACCCACCTGGATGTGTTCCTGTGTGGCCTGCCCTAGATGATCCTGCTTTGGCAGGGGAGTTTGGACTAGATGATCTCCAGAGGTCCCTTCCAATCCCAGCCATTCTGTGATTTTCACAAAGGGTTTTGTCTTGGTTTTGACTAAATGAAGTCTGCTCTATTGGCCAGACCAATGGTCCCCTGAGCAAGATAAGGGTCAGCTGTGGATGTGATGGGTACAAGAAATGATGCAAGTGTAAAACAATCCCAGAAGGACCTGTGTGTGCCCTGCAAGCTTCTGAAGGGCTTGTTTAAAGACTTTCTGAGTTGGAAATCTATGCCTAGAACATAATGTTTAAGGGCCATTGATGCATCTACATTTTCTTTTTTGGCCTGCTGTGAACCAAAGCATATATTCATGAGCTACAGTTGGGACAGCTCCATTTTGGATTATTTGAATCTTAGGGGATATTTGTTACAGTATTTTCTGATATGGAATGGCATAGAATCATAGAATTGTCAGGGTTGAAAGGGACCCCAAGGATCATCTAGTTCCCACCCCCCTGTCATGGGCAGGGATAGCTCATGCTAGATCAGGTTGCTCAGAGCCCCATAGATGAATAAATAGATTTCTTAGTCCTAAATTTCAAAACTGTAAATAAATAAATAAAATAAGAAAAGAGGTCAAGGACATCAAAGAATCATCGAATTGTTAGGGTTGGAAGGGACCTCAAGGATCATCCAGTTCCAACGTCCCCTGCCATGTGCAGGGACACCTCACACTACAGCAGGTTGCTCACAGCCACCTCCAGCCTGGCTGCAAAAACCTCCAGGGATGAGGCTTCCACCACCTCCCTGGGCAACCTCTGCCAGTGTCTCATCACCCTCATGGGGAAGAATTTCTTCCTGACATCCAATCTGAATCTACCCATTTCTACTTTTGTTCCATTCCCCCCAGTCCTATCACTACCTGACACCCTAAAATGTCCCTCCCCAGCTTTCTTGTAGCCCCCTTCAGATACTGGAAGGCCACAATAATCTTACACTTTCCTGCTCCTTCCATGCAGCAGCAGGAAAAACTCACCTAGATATTTTCATGAGGCGTTGGAAAAAAATCCTTTTGTCTTCATTTGGAGGGAACCCTGCTTACATCTCTAACACCAGCCCAGGTCCTTTCAGTATCCCATTCTCCACCCCTCCAATCCTGTTCTTCCCATGGTGAGCTCTGACAAACTCACACATTGATCAGTCTATTCTTTTAAACCCTACCCCCACTGTGTTCAGGTGGAAAGCAGTCACGCAGTTTTGACATAACCTACTCATGTACAAAGCTGGACCTTTGGTAGCTAGTTCTTGCAGAGGTTTTTTTCCCTTTTTATTTTTTACTTTTTTTTCCCTTTCCTTTTTTCCTTTCTTTTTTCTCTTTTTTCCTTTCTTTTTTCCTTTCTTTTTTTTTCTTTTTTCTTTCTTTCTTTTTTCCTTTTTTCCCCCCTTTCTTTTTTCCTTTCTTCCTTTCTATTTTTCTTTCTTTTTTCCTTTCTTTTTTTCCTTTTTTCCTTTCATTTTTCTCTTTTCCTTTCCTTTTTTCCTTTTTTCTTTTATCTTCTTTTTTCCTTTTTTCCTTTCTTTTTTTCCTACTTTCTTTTTTTTCCTTTTTTTTCTTCCTTTTTTCCTTTCCTTTTCCTCTTTTTTCTTTTCTTTTTTCTCTTTTTTCCTTTCTTTTTCTTTTTTCTTTCTGTTTTCCTTTCTTTTTTCCTTTCTTTTTTCTTTTTTTCCTTTCCTTTTTCTTTTATTTTCTTTTCTTTCCTTTATTTTTTTCCTTTCTGGTTTTTTTTTTTTTTTTTCCTTCCATATTCTCTCTTCTTCACATGGCCCCTTCAGAGCTGCTGGAGGGGGTTGTTGAGAAGTTGCTACCGTGGCTACAGTTGCTATTAATCACAGTCTGCCATGTTGTGACGCAGATTCTAATAACATCCCATTGAGCTGCTGTTGTACGCTGGAGGGTTACCAACAGCACTAGGCCTTTGATATTCATCTCACACCAGGATAAAGAAAATGTAGAGTTTAAAAAAAAATAAAAAAATAGAAAACCAAAACAAAACAACAAGAAAAAAACCCTCAACAACCTGCAAATAGACAAAGAGCAAAAAAAAAAAAAAAAAAAAAGAAGAAAACATAGCAAAATCAAAACCAGACACGCTTGCTGTGTGCTGCTTCGTTTACCATGGGAGCAGCAAAGCTATAAATCTCTGCTGTGTTGTTTGAAAATTGAACATGAGGCTGCTAAATTTATCATTCATTCTTTGTTGTTTCTGGGTAGTAGTAGCTGCCTGACTTGGCTGACTTGGGTTTCTCTCCCCTCCCGGAGAAGGATTTTTGTTGTTGTTGTCGTCGTCGTTTCAATACATTACACAGGCAAATCGAAACGCTGCTGGATCGGAGGATATCAGAAGGTTTAAGGAAAGTGCTCATAAAGGGGAGGGAGGAACAAATTTGCTGCATGTTATACATCATGCTTCCTTGGCAACTGATTCCCTCACATTCATAATTACAGGAACATCAGTTTTAAAAAGGAGCCCGGGCAGGGGGAGAGAGAGGGAAGACCTCCTTTGGTTTGCAATGTTTAAAAAACAAACAAACAAACAGAAAAAACACAGCAAAAAAGGGGGAGTCTTGGAAAAAAAGAATTTTAAACAAAGTTCACCCGCAAGCCCTGGAAAGATTAAACCTGGAGCCTGACAGAACTGCACAATCACCTTCTTTTGTTAGCACTTCTTGTCCATGGTGAACTGCAAAGAAAAAAAAGGTGGAAAGCAAGCCTGCTACAGATGTGACTATCTATGAATATTCATGAATGCCATTGCTCCTCCTTTTCTACTGGCATCCAAGCCATTCTGATCTCCCTCTCTTTTTTCCCCCCTCTTCTCCCTTCCATTCCCTTTCCTTCCTGACTGAACAAGACTGCATTTTCATTTTGGTAACAGCCTAGTACGATACAGTTATCCCTGGCCTCAGAAGCCTTTTATTTCCATTAGGGAAAAAAAAATAAAAAAAGAGGAAAAAAAAAAAACAAAGGAAAAAGGAAAAAAAATTGTAATTATCCACAGTTTTATGAATCCACCTCCCCTTAATGTTCATTATTTAAACCAGCAGCAATTACAAGTTCAAAGGGGTTTAGAGGGCCAGCAACCCGCATAATCACTGCCAAATTAAGCGGGACTCATTCGTCACAGAAGAGTACACTCTGAGCAGTGAATCATGCATGCAGTGACAGGCACTGATTTACATAAAGACGAAATCTGTGCCCTCTAGGGCTGAGCGTTACTTTATCTCAGTGGCCCTGTGATATATGCATTTTCTTTTGGTGTGAGGAAGGTTCAGAGACTGATGCTGTCTCATGCACGATGTTTTATTCTCACTTGCATCACTGCTACTGCCGCTAACTCATGCATATGTGTGTGTTTAGCTAACAATAATGCAAACTTCAAGGCACTTGAGTTTTTAAAAGCGAAGTTTTGGACAGAAACCCATCCTCTAATCTGTTACTTCTGAACCTCTTGAGGTGTTTTGGTTTTTTTTTTCCCCTTTCATTTATTTATTTTTGCCTTAATGAATTTACAGGTTGAGCACACTTAGTCTTGAAAAGGAATTCATTGGATTCTCCACCTCCCTGCCCCTCATTGCAGTGACCTAACATTTCTTTGAGAAATGAAAATACTTATACAAGTACAATATCAGAGGCTGAGACTGGATGTATTAGTTCACCCACAGTTTGCTGACTGTCTCAAGGAACAGGTTGCCCAGAGAGGTAGTTGAAGCCCCATCCCTGCAGATAGCCCAGGTCAGGCTTAACAAGCCTGAGCAACCTGATCTAGTGGAAGATGTCCTTGCTCACTGCAGGGGGGTTGGACTTGATGGCCTTTGGAGGTACCTTCCAATCTGCAAACCCTTCTCTGATTCTATGTGTGGTATGATATGAAGTCAGTGTGGTTCCTCTTATCAGAAACGTGTTGCATCCATCAAGCCCATCCATGCCTCTGGCAGCAGAAGAGGAACATTTTCTGTTTATTAGAAAGGATTATCTTACCTTTATCTTCCTGTGTGATCTGCTCTAGGTGATCCAGCTCTGGCAAAGGGGGGTTGGACTGGATGATCTCTCGAGGTCCCTTCCAGCCCCTAACATTCTGTGATTCTGTGGTCAAGCTCCTTTGCCTCTTTGATATGGAACCATCTAAAGATGCTTTTTTATTCTGCTTTAAGAGCAAAATCTACTCAGTTCATTTACCTGCACTCAATGAAGCTGCAGTGCTTACTAACACAGAAAAGTGAACAGGTCTTGACCCTTCAGGTGGCAAAAGAATCAATGCAAGGAGCAGCCAGACAACAATGAAACTGGAAAAGTAACATTTGTGTAATCATTACTTCCCTCTAGCTATGTTAGCTGCAGCTCCTTCCTCCACTGCAACAGGACTGTGGTATGAACAGTACCTACAGGAGTCTGAAATGGTACCAAACTTTACTTCCTTAGAGGGGCTCATCAAATTTTATTTAGGGATGCACCAGCTACAAATGGTGAGAGGTTGTCCTTAACCGATAAAGACACTTTACCTAATGGTGAGAGTATCCTTAATCTATAAAGACACTTCACCTAAAGGAGCTGAAAGATTCTCAGCTGTTGCTAAGACCCAGCAGAAGGGCCATAAAACATCTGGCTGTGGTGGCACCTTGACACAGATGTTTTTGCACCAGCTCTGGTGTATCATAGAATCATAGAATCATTAGGGTTGGAAGGGACCTCAAGGATCATCCAATTCCAACACCCCCTGCCATGGGCAGGGACACCTCACACTACAGCAGGTTGCTCAGAGCCACATCCAGCCTGGCTGCAAAAACCTCCAGGGATGAGGCTTCCACCACCTCCCTGGGCAACCTCTTCCAGTGTCTCACCACCCTCATAGGGAAGAACTTCTTCCTATCCAATCTGAATCTATCCATTTCTATTTTTGTTCCATTCCCCCTAGTCCTATCATTACCTGACACCCTAAAAAGTCCCTCCCCAGCTTTCTTGTAGCCACCTTCAGATACTGGAAGGCCACAAGAAGATCACCTCAGAGCCTTCTCTTCTCCAGACTGAACAGCCCCAACTCTCTCAATCAATCCTCATAGCAGATGAGAGGTAGCTGAAACCATCAGTCTGATCAGCTCTTTATTCCTTTACATGCCACTGCACTGGGCATTAGCACAAAATCCCAGAAACATTCAGGTTGGAAAAGACCCTCAGGATCACCAAGTCCAACCCAGAGCCCTACTCTACAAAGTTCACCCCTAAACCATAGCCCCAAGCACCACAGCCAAACCACCTTTAAACGCATCCAGGGTTGGTGATTCCACCACCTCCCTGGGCAGTACATTCCAATGCTTGACCACTCTTGCTGGGAAATCTTTTTTCCTAATTTTTTCATAATTATGGTGTAGATCTAACATTTCTGGCTCCTCCAGCTGAGTAAGTCCATCTACTTTCTGGACCCATTATGCCACTTTAGTGGCAAGGAAGAGTAGCAGTGTAAGAGAGGCTGGCACAAGTGTTGTGAGTGTTCACATGCACAACCTCGGGTTTTGCACAATGTCACTTGCCTATGGCAGAGATTCCCACTGCATGTACAAATCACAGAGGAAGATGTCATTTGCATATGTCATTACACTGTCTGTGCATCTCTGATTCCCCCTGTGACACTCTGTCCTCTGGTAGAGGCTGATGATAAAACATTGGACTCATTTAAGTAACTGTCACATAAACTTAAAGCCAAGCCTGGCTGCAGCACTTTTTAATCTGCATTAGCTGTTGTGTGCTCAGTCAGGACCCTGACGTTCTTAGGTGCAGAAGTTAGGTACCATATTTAGGTAAGAGAGAATATTACTAGAAAGAACCTTTTGTGGCTGGACCTTTAAAGGTCTCTTCCAACCCAAAGCATTCTATGATTCTATGAAATAAAAACTGGACATTGCATCTGAAATGGCTGTGTGATTTACACCACTGGAAAATCAGACTGAGTCTGATATGGATGTGTGATTTACACAACTAGAAATCCAGATTCTGTGCAAAGCTGGTGAAAGGGAGATTATAACCCAGACCAACAGTTTTCTGTGATGCTCTATAAATGAAACAGAAGTGAAAGTCCTAGGTGAATATAGAAAAGAAAATACATTATGTTACTACTTTAAAGTTGGGAAATTCTTTATCATTATCTGAATTTTTTTTTCAAAGAATGTAGAAAGTAGGCAACCCCAGGCAACCAGCAGCAGAAGGAGGGGACAGTCTCAAGTTGTGCCAGGGGAGGTATAGGCTGGATAGTAGGAGGAAGTTCTTCACAGAGAGAGAGATTTGCCATTGGAATGTGCTGCCCAGGGAGGTGGTGGAGTCAATGTCCCTGGAGAGGTTCAAGAAAAGCCTGGATGAGGCACTTAGTGCCATGGTCTGGTTGATTGGGTAGGACTGGGCGATAGGTTGGAATGGATGATCTTGGAGATCTCTTCCAACCTGGCTGATTCTATGATTCCATGATTTTAGGGGGAATGGAACAAAACTAGAAATGAGTAGATTCAGATTAGATGTTAGGAAGAGAGGAGGTGGTAGAAGCTTCATCCCTGGAGGTGACCTTCTTGTGGCCTTCCAGTATCTGAAGAGGGCTATAAGAAAGCTGTGGAGGGACTTTTTAGGGTGTCAGGGAGTGATAGGACTGGGGGGAATGGAGCAAAAATAGAAGTGGGTAGATTCAGATTGGATGTTAGGAAGAAGTTTTATACCATGAGGGTGGTGAGACACTGGAAGAGGTTGTCCAGGGAGGTGGTGGAAGCCTCATCCCTGGAGGTTTTTGCAGCCAGGCTGGAGGTGGCTGTGAGCAACCTGCTGTAGTGTGAGGTGTCCCTGCCCATGGCAGGGGGGTTGGAACTGGATAAGCCTTGAGGTCCCTTCCAGCCCTGACAATTCTATGATTCTATAACAGTATTCCTGAGTAAGTGTATACAGTAATGCGTACAGGTTTAGGGCAAAAAGAGAGCACATTTGGGGAAGTGGAAGACAGTGAGGTCTTTTGGCAGAAAAGTTACACAGCCAGAATAATTCAAGGAAGAAAATTCCACTCATCCTTATACAGTCCTATTCTATTTTTTTTCCACTTAGAAGTGACAAACAAACATGCACCCTGTGTGGATAAGTGCAGAAAAGAAAATTATGTGTGCGTGTGTTTGTGTTCACATCTTTGTTACCAAGTCACATTTGTCTGGTGCAGAAAGTGTGAGGTGTCCCTGCCCATGGCAGGGGGGTTGGAACTAGATGATCATTGAGGTCCCTTCTAACCCTAACAATTCTATAATTCTATAAAGTAATGCAATGATCAGTGATGGAGAGATGTACGGATGAAAACTTGCTTGTGTGAAAACCTGTATTGTGCTCTTTTGTGCTGTAGTCAACCAGGACATTTTAATATGCAGAACTGAGCCTTCAGGAGCATCTTTGGATATTTTTGGCTTCCTTGTGCTGCCTTTAAATTTCCACGTGTGTGTTGTGGTCTTTCACAGAAAAGTGAATTGCTGAAATATTTTCAATGATGTTCCCACAAAAAAGTTGTCAGAAAAGAGTTGCAAAGCCTTTTTATCCAGCTCATTTCTCACTTGGAGCTCACTTCTCACTTGGAGCTCACTCACGTTCATCAGCAGTTGAAGATGTCAAATTTTGTTGACCTGGCTTTTAAGAACTGCTCCAACAGGATTCATCGTTTGTCAAAGTGCCAAAGCTTTTTGTGCTCCTTGAAAAGTGCAGGAGGGTAAAGTAGGATTGGGTTTGGCTGCTTTTAGAACATAACACACAGGCATGCATGGAATTGGGATGCTGGAGCTGCCTCATCCACATCTACCTTGTTTTAACAGTGAAAAACTGACATTTGGAGCTGGTGGGCTTTAGCAAGTGCAGGGTGGTGGAAGGGCAGGATGATGGGAGTGCAGGGTGGTGGGAGTGCAGGGTGGTGGGAGTACAGGATGGTGGGAGTGCAGGATGTTGGGAGTGCAGGATGGTGGAAGAGCAGGATGGTGGAAGGGCAGGATGGTGGAATTTCAGTATGGTGGGAGCGCAGGGTGGTGGGAGTGCAGGATGGTGGGAGTGCAGGGTGGTGGGAGTGCAGGATGGTGGAAGGGCAGGATGGTGGAAGGGCAGGATGGTGGAATTGCAGTATGGTGGGAGTGCAGGGTGGTGGGAGTGCAGTATGGTGGGAGTGCAGGGTGGTGGAAGTGTAGGCTGGTGGAATTCCAGTATGGTGGGAGTGCAGGGTGGTGGGAGTGCAGGATGGTGGGAGTGCAGGATGGTGGGAGTGCAGGATGGTGGGAGTGCAGGGTGGTGGAAGAGCAGGATGGTGGAAGGGCAGGATGGTGGAATTGCAGTATGGTGGGAGTGCAGGGTGGTGGGAGTGTAGGGTGGTGGAATTGCAGGGTGGTGGGAGTGCAGGATGGTGGGAGTGCAAGATGGTGGAATTGCAGGATGGTGGGAGTGCAGGATGGTGGGAGTGCAGGATGGTGGAAGGGCAGGATGGTGGAATTGCAGGGTGGTTGGAAGTGCAGGATGGTGGGAGTGCAGGATGGTGGAATTGCAGCATGGTGGGAGTGCAGGGTGGTGGGAGTGCAGGATGGTGGAAGGGCAGGATGGTGGAATTGCAGGGTGGTTGGAAGTGCAGGGTGGTGGGAGTGCAGGATGGTGGGAGTGCAGGATGGTGGAAGGGCAGGGTGGTGGAATTGCAGGATGTTGGGAGTGCAGGGTGGTGGAAGTGCAGGGTGGTGGAATTGCAGGATGGTGGGAGTGCAGGGTGGTGGGAGTGCAGGGTGGTGGAATTGCAGGATGGTGGGAGTGCAGGGTGGTGGGAGTGCAGGGTGGTGGAATTGCAGCATGGTGGGAGTGCAGGGTGGTGGGAGTGCAGGGTGGTGGAATTGCAGGATGGTGGGAGTGCAGGGTGGTGGGAGTGCAGGGTGGTGGGAGTGCAGGATGGTGGAATTGCAGCATGGTGGAAGTGCAGGGTGGTGGGAGTGCAGGGTGGTGGAATTACAGCATGGTGGAAGTGCAGGGTGGTGGGAGTGCAGGGTGGTGGGAGTGCAGGGTGGTGGAATTGCAGGGTGGTGGAAGTGCAGGGTGGTGGGACTGCAGGATGGTGGGACTGCAGGATGGTTTCAGCAGTGGTCAGTGCTCTTGGCCCTGAGACGAGGGAGAACAACGAAAAGAAAATGACATTTGGATTTGAGATCGGTTTGCCAGACTTCATGTGACTGTGGAATATTTGTATCAGTGTCACCTCAAACTGGGAAATCTAGGTAGCATAGAGGATGCAGCCTCAGGGAGGTGTGGTGATCTCTAAGCTTCTCCCAAAGTCCTTGTAAAACTTGGCCAGCCTTGATTTCAGCCCTTTAAAGAGCTGCACTGCACTGCAGCTGATAGGGTGAGCATATGAGAACACTTACTATGGCAAGCATCTTGTTTGCTTTCACTCCTTGCCTCGTGCATCAGGTTTCAGATTTAATTTATTTTGATTGCTCTGTTTTAACTATGGATAGAGTCTGTTGGGAAAGGCTTGGGGGACGTGGCTGCTTTAATGATCAAATCCTATTTCTCTTTGGTCCAGCCTCCATGAAATCTTGATGCAGTGTAGAAGTAAATGCTCCTTTTATTGGACATGCTTCATATATTGTGGTGAAATTACATGCATCCACACAGCTTGTTAGGAAGAACTCAACAGGCCACTGATGTGCAGCGAGGGAGAGTTAATTGTGTAGATGCCCCTAGACTACCTCAGTGAGCAGAGCACACTGTAGTGGTCATAGGAATCTGTCTTGAATAAAAATTACCAACCCACTTTTCAGCCAGTAGCCTAAGGTAAAATCCTAGTGCTAATAAACATGTGCAGATGAATGAGAACTTTCCTGTCTTTATCATTTATTAATCCTGGTGCTGAAGATATAGGGGCAGACATCTAGCAATGATCCAGAATTAAGCTGGCATATGTTTTGCCATACCTGATAAGCACATGTTGTGTTTATTAACATGGAAGTATCGTGGTGTGGGTGTGTTTATTAAGGTGGAAGTATGGGAAGCGTTCCCAGGGGGAAGCGTGGCTGACCCTTGTTTTGTCCCAGAGGAGCAGGGCTTCTTTTACCTGCACTGTGCTGCCACCACCTCATGTCATATCAGCCAGATGCTTTTCCTCTCCCTGCAAAACTCAGTTCTGCTCTCCAGCTGCATCTTCTAGAGCTGCCTCCCAGAGCAGCAAAGCATCCATGCCCTCTGGCCCTGTGCACTGCCTACAGGAAGGGTTGAAGGGAAGGCCTTCAGCTGGCACAGATGCCATTGCTCCATTGAAATGCAGCATTTGCCAGCTTGCACTACTAATTTGGCACATTTAACAGGTAGGCATAAGAGCACTGACTTTTTTGAGCTGGCATGCTAGGACTAGGCCCCTACTGATGCACAGACATCCATAACCTGCATTTTATGAATCATAGAATTGTCAGGGTTGGAAGGGACCTCAAGGCTCATCCAGTTCCAACCCCCCTGCCATGGGCAGGGACACCTCACACTACAGCAGGTTGCTCACAGCCACATCCAACCTGGCTGCAAAAACCTCCAGGGATGAGGCTTCCACCACCTCCCTGGGCAACCTGTGCCAGTGTCTCATCACCCTCATGGGGAAGAATTTCTTCCTGACATCCAATCTGAATCTACCCATTTCTAGTTTTGCTCCATTCTCCCCAGTTTTATAATTACCTGACACCTTAAAAAGTCCCTCCTCAGCTTTCTTGTAGCTTCTCTTAAGGCACCTGTAAAGTGTTGATTTCCACCTTTACTGAATTTAACTCTAAAGGAATCAGTGCCTGGAGTGGTCAGACAGCAGCACTGTTTTCCCTGGTGGCTTTGTACACAATCACAGACATCTCTAAAAATAATTTCATGTGCTTTTACAACCTGTTTTGAACTGAGTCTCTAAAGAAAATGGGCCCTATGTTGGAGGCTGCTACTGTGTGATGAACAGTTAGGATGAACGTTTGTAAAGGTGCCTAAACTGGGCATATGCAGGTCAGACCTCATCCAGAGCACAGGTGTGCTCCATTGATTTCTAGCTGAACTTCTTAAGAGGCTGTTAGCAGTGGTAGATTTACAGCAGCTCTTGAGTGTCCTCAAGTTTATTCCGTTTAGATTGAGGCTGTTGTAGCCTCTGACAGTTCCTGGAATCAGGGGAATGACAAAAGTGGCTTACAGTCACCACACTCATGCCTTGGACATGACATTTTTTGGAACCAATGTTTCTGAAATGGAAATCCTTTGATTTCTTCTGACACTGGTTGATGCTTAGGTGACAGAAACCAACCATGTGGAAAAACTCAGGGTTTGGGTTTTTTTTTTTTTTGTTTGTTTGGTTTGGTTTATAGACAACATCTAGATATCAAGCTTTAAAAAACCCTATGTCACCTAAAAAGAAAGAAGATAATATCTTCCCTGATGTTAATTTATCTATGTTATTTGCAGTAAATTACCCAAATTATCAGGCTTTTGGTTTTCCTTTAATCAATATGGGAAGTTCTTCTACCTCTCTACTTTGCCCTGGTGAGACCACAGCTGCAATCCTGTGTCCAGTTTGGGGCTCCCCAGTTCAAGAGAGACAGAGACCTGCTGGAGAGAGTCCAAGGGAGAGCCAGGAGGATGCTTAGGGGACTTGAGCATCTCCCCTGTGAAGAGAGACTGAGAGCCCTGGGGCTGTTTAGTCTGGAGAAGAGAAGGCTGAGAGGGATCTGATCAATGTCTCTCAATAGCTGAGGGGTGGGTGTCAAGTGGAGGGGGCCAGGCTCTTTTGGGTGGTTCACAATGATAAGCCAAGGAAAAATGGGTTCAAACTTGAACATGGAAGATTTCACCTCCACATGAGGAGAAACTTCTTTACTGTGAGAGCAACAGAGCACTGGAGCAGGCTGCCCAGGGGGGTTGTGGAGTCTCCTTCTCTGGAGCCTTTCCAACCCCACCTGGATGCATTCCTGTGCAGACTACCCTAAGTGATGCTGCTCTGGCAGGGGGCTTGGACCTGATGATCTCTTGAGGTCCCTTCCAACCTCTGATACACTGTGAGACTGTCACACTCTGATACTGTGATATCTGTAGTACATAAACTGAAATAATTTCCCAGCACATAGCAAACTTTGTCTCTTGACAGTAGAAATCTTCAAGGAATATTCAAAATCACTTTTGTTAGCATGAGTGGAAAGCCTTTATCTAAAGATCCCCCTTGACTTTCTTAAGCACTTAAAACATTAGCAGAAAATTGTTTCTGGGGCTTCTTATAGAAATAAGTAGACATATGAAGAAACTTTCTGGTGGACAGGAATACTACACAACATGATTTAAAGATAATTATTATTAATTTTTTTCTCTTGTTTTTAGTCATGTTTCTAAAACCAATATTCAGTACATAATATGCTGAGGCTAGTCATCATTCCTCTCTTTGAGAATCCCATTCCTTCCTGTTTATTGATTGCAAGCCAGCTAGGTTCTGAACTGCTGAATACATACCAGAGAGAGGAGGTCCAGCAGTAGTATGACTTTATTCTTACAGATGACATCAGTACCCTTTCAGCTGGTCTTCTAGACTCATGACCTTACTTCTGGTTGCAAACCCCATTTCTGCAATTGAATTTCTGCTGGGTTCATGACCCCACCTCATAAATGCCATCAACCAAGCCTGGGACATGACTCTTTGGTTGGGAGCCACTGTTCTACACCCTTGTACTTGACCCTGTTGGGGTATGACTTCAGATTAATTCATTCTGTAAAGATTTTAAAGGGAAAATCACAGAATCACAGAAAACATCCATTTGGAAGAGACCTCCAAGCTCATCCAGTCCAACCCTCAACCCAGCACTGCAGGGTCAACACCAAACCACGTGCCTAAGTGCCAGGTCCACAGGCTGCTTGAACACCTCTGGGGATGGTGACTCCAACACTGCCCTGGGCAGACCATTCCAATGTTTGAGAACCCTCCCTGAACCTCCCCTGGTGCAGCTTGGAACCATTTCCTCTGCACCTGCCCCTTGCCACCATGGAGAAGAGGATGCCTCCTTCTCACTTCAGCCTCCCTTCAGGGAGCTGTAAAGGAGCGATGAGGTCTCCCCTCAGCCTCCTCTTCAGACTGCACCACCCCAGCTCCCTTGGATGCCCCTCATAGGTCAAAGGCATCCCCAAGTTGTGCAAACCATTATTGCCAGGCAGATGGAAAAAAACCCCAAACATGACAATAAAATAATTAAACAAACTGAATATGTTTTTGCTGATGTTGAGGAGACATTTCTCCTTTTCAGTCTTCTTTCTCTAGATTATTCCAAAATTAATTCACAGCTGTGCAGATGATAGATGTGAATATTGCTCTCTGTAACTTAAGTGACTGCTGTTACCTTTAACTTCCTAGCAGTACCTCAGTGTGTACTGTTAGAGAAGTTCTCTATCTATCTGACAAAGGCAAGGCCCTAAACACAGTGTATTGAGAACAGATGTTAGCAGCTTGCCTCTGCACCTCACTTCAATTATACCAAGGGGAAAAAAAAAAGTTAGGTCATAAAATCATTAAGATTCAATGTGTAATGAGAGGTACCTTAAGGATGAGGTCTCTGGGTTAAGGATATGACCAGGTGGGACTGGTCCAGGATCCCAGGATATTAGTGGTTAGAAGGGACCTCTGGAGATCTTCCAGTCCAACCCGCCTGCCAGAGCAGGACCAGAGAATCCAGCACAGGTCACACAGGAACACATCCAGATGGGGCTGGAAAGGCTCCAGAGAAGAAGACTCCACAACCTCTCTGGGCAGCCTGTTCCAGTGCTCTGAGACCCTCCCAGTGAAGAAGTTCCTCCTCATGTTGAGGTGGAACCTCCTGTGCTGGAGTTTCTACCCATTGCCCCTTGGCCTACCACAGGGCACAACTGAGCAGAGCCTGTCCCTGTCCCTTCCTTCCTGACCCCCACTCCTCAGCTATTGATAGACATTGATCAGATCCCCTCTCAGTCTTTTCTCCAGACTAAACAGCCCCAGGGCTGTCAGCCTCTCCTCCTTCAGCACTCCCTTCAGCATCCTTGTAGCCCTCCCTCTCCAGTAGATCCCTGTCCCTCTTGAGCTGAGGTGCACGGAACTGGATGCGATATTCCAGGTGGGGCCTCAGCAGGGCAGAGCAGAGGGGGAGAACCTCAGAGACAGTGTAAGGTAAGGGTGTTGCTATCCTGATGCAACATCTGGGATGCATACCAAAACCCCCAGCTGCTCAATCAACATAGCAGCACTTTGCATGCATCATCAACTGAGGGCTTTTTCCTACACTGAAACATCCACATTCTCATTTTTTAGCCTGTGTTAGAAGACAACAAACCAGAGCATCTGTGCAGATACTTCCAAAGTGTAAATGAAAAGCACTGAGGTTAGTGTATGAGCTGCAAAGGGGGTGGTGGAAATAAAACCCCAAAACAACAGGGCAACACTTCGCAGTATCACACAGTCTCACAGTATATCAGAGTCTCACAGTATATCAGAGATCATCAGGTCCAACCCCCATGTCAGAGCAGCATCACTTAGGGGAGTCTGCACAGGAATGCATCCAGGTGGGGTTGGAAAGTGTCCAGAGAAGGAGACTTCACAACCTCTCTGGGCAGCCTGCTCTAGGGCTCTCTCAGCCTCACAGTAAAGAAGTTTCTCCTCATGTTGAGGTGAAGCCTTCTATGTTCAAGTTTGAACTCATTGTTCCTTGTCCTATCATTGTATACCACCCAGAAGAGCCTGGCCCCCTCCACTTGACACCCACCCCTCAGCTATTGATAGACATTGATCAGATCCCCTCTCAGTCTTCCCTTCTCAAGACTAAACAGCCCCAGGGCTCTCAGTCTCTCTTCACAGGGGAGATGCTCAAGTCCCCTAAGCATCCTTGTGTGGCTCTAACGTTGAATTTGATGTTGTCAAATCTTTTGCTTTGGTTTGCATTCCTCAGAGCAGTTTAAAAGTTGTTTAGCAATTCAGGAGTTTTCTACTTGCTTCCTAACGAGAAGGAACGAAGCCAGACTGACTGAAGCTATGTGTGCAACTGGCAGGGATTTAAAAGTTGGTGTGTCCATTGGTTCCCAGGCTAAGTTTGACCTGATACACACACAGTCACACAGGTGTGATTCATTAATGGCAGTGGGGAGTTTACTGATGTGCCCCCTCATGCATATCTCATAGAAATAAAACACACTCTGGGGGGGGTTGACAGGATTTATCCACTAAGGACTTGACTCAAGTCCCAAAGAGCTGTCTTTGATAGCTGGAGCCTACAAAGACAGTCACAAGCTTTCAGTATGGAGAGGGGAGGCTTGGATTTTGGCTGGGTTTTTGGTTTGGCTTGGTTTTGGTTTTTTTTTTTTTGTTTGTTTGTTTGTTTGTTTAACAGAGAACTATTTTATTGAAATTGTCCTTGAAGACTCTCAGAAGTGCCAAAGAACTGACACCAACAGAGTCATCCAAAGGAAAGCAGTGTCTAAGCCTGTCCATGGTGTGTAGCATCCAACCTGTCTTGCAAGTTGCTCAGCCACCAACAGAACCATCCAAAGGAAAGCAGTGTCTAAGCCTGTCCATAGTGTGTAGCATCTGACCTGGCTTGCAAGTTGTTCAGCTGAGTGCTTTGGCTGAGACAGACAGCAAATGTGTCAGCAGGAGTGTGGGTAGGGAACGTGAGGCAAATGCTTGTGTGCAGATTTTAAAAGAGCTCAGTGAAGGTGGTTAGAGCTGTTGAGAAGTCATCCCTTGACATTGTGGTTGGTTCTAAACCTGGCCATGGGAGAAGACTGGAAATTATTTCCACATAGGACACTCAGTGCAGCCACTGAGTGACAGGTTCACTGGTTTGATTCAAACTGAAGTCAGTGTAAGAGCAGAAATGCAGGAAGATGCAAAAATGCAGGAAGATGCAGAAATGCAGGAAGATGCAGAAAGGCAGGAAGATGCAGAAATGCAGGAAGATGTAAAATTGCAGAAAGATACAGAAATGCAGGTATGAGCTGAAGCAAGGGTTTAGGAGTTTGTTTTTTGACCCCACCTGAAAACATTGACATGGGAAGTGAAGGTCTGGAACAGCACCACATCCACATGTCTGGGAGAATTCTGCAGAGGCTACTTTGATTATGTATGTTTAGCAGAATTACTGCTGGCTTGAGGGGAGCTTTATTTAGTGTGTATGAGAGAATTAAAGATAAATATTCCTCTGGATGAAAGGAGGGATGGAAAGCTGTAGAGTGTTCAGTGTGATAGGTTTTAGAGATGTAAAACTCAAGATAGGAATGGAGCACTGGAAGTATTTAGATAACTTGCCTGGAAGTTTCTAAGTCACCAAATAAGATAAGAACTATCAGCTGAAATATTTCTGTCTCAGTTGTGTACCAGATGCAGTGGCAAGGTAGCTCAAACTTTTATTTTAAAGTTTTTGTTAGGCTAGCAGATATTTCAGATATTGGATCACCGGAGGCAGTGGCCAAAATTAGAGATCTACTAAGTCCAAACATTTAGAGAGTTTGGGCTTTAACAGCAGTAGAGAGTTTAAAATATAATCTTTTGTAACAGAAATGATCTAAGTGGGGTTCTCTGAGACCACTGAGAGACAAGCCAAGTTCTGTCATATTGCTTTTGCATATTTAAAAACTAAACACAAGTTCAGATCTGCCTGATACAGAGTTATGATCTCATGTAGAAACAATAGCTAGGCTCAAAGGACACTCCATAGGTTGCTAAGTGAAGGACTTTGAAGTCAGAGCATGCCAGATATTTCCTTCATTCTCAGTTTCCCTCTCTGTGGATTGTCTTTGTGGTGAATGAAGCCTGGACCCTTTTGCTGGGGGAGAGAAAATTCATTCATACATGCATTCATACAGTTAAAGACTGCATCATGAGCTCTCTACACAATGGCTGTGATCCCCAGGCAAAGAAAAGGCATTTCCCTAGGCCAGTCATGTGCTCGATGCTGATTTTTTAAGCCTCCCACAAGCACCACATTAAAAAACAAACAAATAAACAAAAGCAATCTTGTGAGCTTACCTAACAGCAGGAGCATGTCATGGAATCACAGAATGGTTTGGCTTGGAAGAGACTCCAGAGGTCATCCAGTCCAGCCCCCCTGCAGTGATCCCTCACTAGATCAGGTTGCTCAGAGCCCTGTTGAGCCTCACTGTGAATATCTCCAGGGATGGGGCCTCAACCACCTCCCTGGGCAACCTGGTCCAGTGTTCCACCACCCTCATGGCAAAGCACTCGTTCCTCACATCCAATCTAAATCTGCTCTGCTCTCATTTCAAACCGTTGTCCCTTGTCCTGTCCCTGCAGACCTTTGAAAAACAGTCCCTCTGCAGCCTTCTTGTAGCCCCTTCAGGTCCTGGCAGGCTGCTCTCTTCTCTTCTCCAGGCTGCACACCCCCAGCTCCCTCAGCCTGTCCTCATAGCAGAGATGTTCCAGCCCCCTGATTATTCTTGTGGCCCTCCTCTGGACCTGCTCCACCAGGTCCATGTCCTTCCTGTGCTGAGGGCTCTGGAGCTGGGCACAGTACTGCAGGTGAGGTCTCACCAGAGCAGAATAAAGCAGCAGAATCAGCTCTCCCCATCTGCTGGCCATGCTTCTTTTGATGCCTTTGGCCTTCTGGGCTGCAAGTGCACAGTGGCTCATGTCCAGCTTCTCACCCACCAGCACCCCCAAGTCCTTTTCCTCAGGGCTGCTCACAATTTCATCACCCCCAGCCTGTATTGATATCTAGGATCACCCCGACCTAGGTGCAGGACCTTACACATCCTCTTACAATAGTGGAGGAATCATTTCACTCAGCACTCAAATGGACAAATTTCTGTGGTTCTCATTCTCTTAACAAAGCACAAAATAACTTACCCCAGAAAGTAAGGCTAAACATGATGACACCCTGCTGAGGTTGCAGGAGGTCCCTTAGATAAGTGACTTGGTGAGGACCCTAAGATTAACATTGGTGGTTACAACTTGTCCAAGTGTTTTGCAGACTTTACAAAGTGAATGACATTAATCATAACAGAATATTGTCCTTAATACCTGCTTGGTCAGATAAAGTGGAAAAATAATTGTTAAATTGTGTTTGGGGAAGGAAAAAGAAAAAAAGGCATTGCAAAATCCCTCATCTGATTTCCTTAAGGCTCAATCCCTGTGTCTCTCACTAAATCCATAAGATAGGGGAGTGCCTAGGAACTAAGACAATCAAACCACACATTGCTGAGTCTTTGTCTTCACAAAGATTTGGACATCACTGAATGGGGCCCTTGAATTCAAATAGTGAAGAATAATGAATGATCAGAGAAGGGCCATGAGGATGAGCAGAGGGCTGGAGCTGCTCTGCTCTGGAGACAGACTGAGAGAGTTGGGATTGTTCAGTCTGGAGAAGAGAAGGCTCTGAGGAGACCTTCTTGTGGTCTTCCAGTATCTGAGGGGGTCTGGGGAGGGACTTTTTGGGGTGTCAGATAATGATAGGACTAGGGGGAATGGAACAAAACTAGAAGTGGGTAGATTCAGATTGGATGTTAGAAAGAAATTCTTCACCATGAGGGTGGTGAGAGATTGGAAGAGGTTGCCCAGGGAGGTAGTGGAAGCCACCTGAAGGTTTTTGCAGCCAGGCTGGATGTGGCTGTGAGCAACCTGCTGTAGTGTGAGGTGTCCCTGCCCATGGCAGGGGGGTTGGAACTGGATGATCCTTGAGGTCCCTTCCAACCCTGACAACTCTATGATTCTATAATTTGGGTGCCTGATTTTAGGCACTGTAGAGAGGAATTGTCATGCAGACTTTCTGCCACCAAATTGAAAAAGAATATTAATAATATTTGTTCTGGACTTACATATGAAGAGTTGAGGAAATTGGGCAACAGACTACAGTTGCTCTTCCCTTTAGGCTTGATCTTAGAAAAAAGTTCTTCACAGAAACAGAGACTGGCCATGGGAATGTGCTGCCAAGGGAGGTGGTGGGGTCAATGTCCCTGGAGGTGTTTAAGAGAAGTCTGGATGAAGCACTTAGTGCCATGGTCTAGTTGATGAGATAGGGTTGGGTGATCAGTTGGACTTGATGATCTTGAAGGTCTCTTCCAACCTGGTTGATTCTATGATTCTGTGATTCTTTCTACACTGTCCTCCTTCCCCCAAATAAACAGCTTTTCTTACTTTCACTCTCTTCAATTTGTTTTGTGGGCCCCAGGACTATCTGTCCAGCAATTGTTGGAAGCTCAAACAGAACTTTTCCCCCCAGCAGCATTTCTGCAAATTTTTCATTTGTACCTCCATCCACCTAACTGGTGTTTCTACCTTCAAAAAGATTTGCTTCTCAAAAGAATCAGTAATCTCAAAATGAGTAAATTCCTTTTTTTTTCTACTCTCCTACAAGTGATGAGAGTTCTAGAAGTGTGAAATATGATTTTGAGTGTTATTCACCAGTGGTGTTGTGTAAACCAAGTGACCAATGGAAAATAATCAGGTGATAAGAGATCATGTAGGAACTGGGGATTGATCTCCTGGGATAAGAGATCAATAGAAAATCTCATTAGGCTGTTGGTACAGAGGTCTGCTGAGTACACAGCCTTCCATTCTGTAGCCATCTGGAAGTTCACAGGCTCCATTAACTTCCAAGAGCAGATCATCAAAACAGGTGCATTGCACTGGCAAGAAATACCCTGAGTAGAAACTGAAAAATACTGTAGGCAGTCCATGTGAATTCCTTTATCCTCCAACCTCCAGTCCTATCAGAAACACCAGATTTGGTCAAGCTCTGATCTGTTAGGTGAGGCAAAATCTTCTTATTGCGATTATGAAAGCCAGACACTCTGAAATAATCATTAGCTGTATAATGACTGTGATAGCAATGGGCAAAAATAATTTAAAGAATTCCATTAGCTCAAAAAGGGCCTTAATAGTACTTGAAGGCTGCTCTGGTGAGACCTCACCTATAGTACTGCATCCAGCTCTGCAGCCCGCAACACAAGAAGGACATGGACCTGATGGAGTGGGTCCAAAGGAGGGTCACAAAAATAATCAGGGGACTGGAACACCTCTGCTACAAGGACAGGCTGAGGGAGCTGGGGGTGTTCAGCCTGGAGAAGAGAAGGCTCCAGGCAGACCTCAGAGCAGCCTGCCAGTACCTGAAGGGGCTACAAGAAGGCTGCAGAGGGGCTGTTTGCAAAGGCCTGCAGGGACAGGACAAGGGGGAAAGGCTTCAAACTAGAGAAGGGCAGATTGAGACTGGATATTAGGAACAAGTTCTTTGCCATGAGGGTGGTGGAACACTGGAACAGATTGCCCAGGGAGGTGGTTGAGGCCCCATTCCTGGAGCTGTTCAAGGTCAGGCTGGACAAGGCTCTGAGCAACCTGATCTAGTGAGGGATGTCCCTGCTGACTGCAGGGAGGTTGGACTGGATGACCTTTGGAGGTCCCTTCCAACCCAAACCATTCTATGATTCTAAGTCCTGAACTTCCAAACTCCCCTGCAAAGCCTTGGTTTGGAAACAGCTGGAAAAGCTGAGGAGAGTAAATTGTAGTCATTTAGACAAAGGCATCACTGAACTGAGGAACTGCAATACTGCAGTGAATGCATGTTATAAATGCTACAGCTTGTGTAGTTGTTGTATTTATCTATTTACATTTCAATAACTCAAAGTAGCTTTTTTCCTGTCGCTTTTGCTTTTCACACAAGGAATTCAAACCTAGAGAAGGCTGGCTGCAGTTATGTACCAGAATTCACAGCATCTCCAGAGAGTCCCATCAAAATCCAAATATGGGTAGGGGAGAGCAAGCTGAAGCCTGTTGGAGGGGGGGAATAACATGACTTCATTGCCCTCTATCGCCTTTCTTTTCTCTTGGCTGCCTTGCAGTGGTGGCATCAACTGAACTTGGATGCCACAGAGAAGCTGCTATATAGGCTGCTGAGCTTTGCAGCTAGCAGACCTGCCAAGTCTTAAACACTGAGAAAGAGACATTTGTTTGACTTCTTTCAGTGTCCCATGTATTTTCAGAAAACAAGTCATGCACTTGCAGCTTTACTTTTTGGGTCCCACAAGTTTTGTTCTGCTTTGTGATCCCTTGTGCCAGACAGACCTAAGCAGCCTGATCTGTAATCTGTCAGTCAGCTGCAGTCTGGGCCATGGGAAACCAGGGAGTGGGAGAGAAAGTGCTGCACAGGGCTGCTCTTTAGAAGTGTAAATCCAGCAATCAAAAGGGCCCTGACAGAGACATATCTGAAACATGGAGTCTCTGCCATTATGTGAGAGGACATGTGCCTCCCACACAACTCTTCCCTTTCCCTTGTTCTGCAGTGACCTGACATGTAAGGTCACAAGCACTGAGGCCTCGGAAAGTTGAAAGGTCTACAAAGCCCTTCTACAGCTGGGAAGAGTATGCTGCTTACAGAAATATTGCGGCCAGGGGTATAGGATTCCTCCCTCTGCTTTCCAAAAGCACTGAAACCGACCTCAAGTACGTGGAAATAGATTGCAGGCAACCTTCTGCAGCTAGAAGTATGTCCCAAGAGTTACCTTTGAGACTTCATTTCATTTGCTTGCAACTAGGGTAACAGCCTCTTTTGCATTAGTCTAGAAGGGAATAGTCTTTCTAGGTTGGGTTTCAGGGAGCTCTCATGGATGCTGCTATCCATCATCATTCTCTGTAATCTCTCCAGCACAGACAATAAGTAGAGGACATAGCACTGAAAATAGCAGAAATAAATTACCCAGCAGCTAATATGGTCACCTCATTACTTATTTTTTTTTCCTGAGTCTTTCTTTATGTCCTTCATTCATGTCCTCTTTTGTGGCGTCCAATCAGTCTTCTGAGCTTAAAATGCTAGCAAAAGCAAAAGGCACAGAAACTGCCCAGCTGTGAAAAGTTAACATAGGTGGCCTAGCTGTGCAAAAAAACCTTGGAAATGAGGCTGCACTTACACAGTTGCATTAGAAAGATCTGTGAAGAGCAATTACACATTTATATGTGTGATAGGACTAGGGGTAATGGGTAGAAACTCCAGCACAGGAGGTTCCACCTCAACCTGAGAGGAACTTCTTCACTGTGAGGGTCCCAGAGCACTGGAACAGGCTGCCCAGAGAGGTTGTGGAGTCTCCTTCTCTGGAGATTTTCCAACCCCACCTGAATGTGTTCCTGTGTGACCTGTGCTGGATTCTCTGGTCCTGCTCTGGCAGTGGGGGGTTGGACTGGAAGATCTTTGGAGGTCCCTTCCAACCCCTAACATCCTGTGAGCCTGTGAATTTTATTTTAGTGCAATATTGAGTCTGGTCAATAGAGACCCTTTACTGAATTTTCCAGTTTCCTTCAGGCATCACATTGGAGACAGCATTGCAAGGGTCCCTTCTCTCTTGTGAAAACATAAGAGACAGTGGAAATACCACAATACCTAACACATTTTGAGCTATATTTCCTGGAATACATCTTGAGCTGCACTTCCAAGACATGCTGGAGAGTTGAGTGAAGGGACACAAAAGTGATTAAGGGACTGGAGCATCTTGTGTAAAAGGAAAGGCTGAGAGAGTTCAGAATGTTTAGCCTGGGGATGAAAAGTCTTGGAGGGAATCTCATCAATGCCTATGAATACCTGGAGGGACAGCACAAAAAAAGGACAGAGTCAGGCTCTTCTCAGTGGTGTCCAGTGACAGGACAAGAGGCAAAGAGCATGAACTGAAATATAGGAGGTGCCATCTTAACATCACAAATGGCTCTGTGAGGGTGGCTGACACAGGTCCTCCAGGGAGATTTTGGAGTCTTCATCCTTGGAGATACTCAAAATCATCTGGACATGGTTTTGGGCAACAAGCGGGGTGGCCCTGCTTGAGCAGGGTAGTTGGAGCAGACAGCTTCCATGTGTCCCTCCCAACCTCAATCATTCTGTAATTCTGTGAATTATGAATTATACATTTTTTTCTTTCCCTAATGACTTCATTTAATTTGCTATTTTCTTGTTTGTTATGCTTTAGTTTGTGGGGAGTGGGGAGAGTTGGTGTTTGGTTGAGGTTTGTTTTGATTTTTTTTAAACAATGTGCTAGAAGTAGTAGATTTTGTCTCAGAAAAGGAGTCCCATAGCTCTTTTTAGAGCTCCTTTCAGTACCTTTTAGCTGCATGTTCTGCAGGCTTAGAAGAGCTCAACAGATTGTTCAGGAAGGTGCACCTTAGCATGTTGCTTTCAAGAAGCCAGGAGGCCTGCCTCCCATCACAGCTGTATGAGCTAAGCTGTAAATGCAAAAGCAGCACATGGTATTGGGAATCCCTTGTCAGCAATAGTCCAGGTATTCAAGGGCATTACAGTGAATGCAGAGGTACTGGGGAAAGTAGGAATTTTGCATAGCAGTTATCCCAAAATCTGTTCTTTTGGTGGAGAGAAGTATTGAGGAGGCAGCTGGAAAGAAAGGTAGGAAAGGATGTGGGCTACATTTCTGAATGGCCTATTCATTGCTGAGGCTCTACCTTGCAGCTGTCTGAAAAGACAGAGGTACAGTTTTGGGTAAGGGAGGAAAAATCTGTCTTGAAAAATCACCCATTCCAAAGACGAGGAGGTTGAAGTCTAAGATGTCACAGGTGTGGATATATTGTGTGCAGAAGTCTGTGCTGTTGGGCATCCAGAGCAAGGGGAGTGTGGTATTTTCTTCTCTACAGTTTGCATCTTAAATGAACCCAAATGTTAGGGGCAAATCAGCAAAGATTGATAGAACCAATTAGTGTCAGATGAGCTTTACCTCGTTCAAGTCGTACAGCACACAGGACAATCCATCAGGGTTAAGTCCCATCCAGGCCTATTTAAAAGTTCTAGATTTTTCCATCCAGGCACTTCATCGTTTTGCTCACACAGACTTCCAAAGAATTTATCCTGAGGGGCTTTTTCTACTTGCATTGCAGTTACAAGGCATTAGTTCATGCACTGCTGGTATGTCAAAACGTGTAGCTGATAACTTGGTTACATCATTAGTTATTCCTACCTCAGGTGGAAAAAAAAAAATAATAAAAAAAAAATAGCTGTCTTAAAGTGCTGCTTAATGTGCATGTTCTGCAGATTCTCACCGAGGGACCTGTGGTTACCTCAGCCTGATGATTGCTCTGCATTCTTCCGATGTAGACACCAAGAGCTGTTGAAAATAATTGAGACGCTTGTCAACAGAGCGGGAGGCTGGACTTCATCAAAACTGTTTTAGTCTCTGGGCCTGATGACCTTTGGATGGAGTTTGTTTTAGCCAGGAATTAAGTGTCCAATCCTGTGTAGTGTGAAGCGCCTCCTTTCAGCTGCCAAGTATCCCTCTGTTCCCTGGCAGAGGCTCTGGTGCTAAGCATCTCTGTCAAGGCACTGAGCACTGTGCAGAATAGGCTTCAAACTGCTTTGGAAAGGAGAAGCAAGGGGTTTACTTCTGGGTTTTGTTTTTTTTTTTCTTTTCTCTTTAACAATGACTTTAGATTTGAAACATGGAATTGTTGTGAGTAATCCTCTATCCATGCAGAATGCAAGCTATACGGGAAACTCATTTAGCAGATCCCAAACAACATCACTTCATTAGCTGGAGCTGGGTTATAAAGGCAGGTGCTTAAATGCAGCAAAAAGGCATCCATGTCATTTGGCAGGAAAGAAATTCCCAAACAAGAGTGCAATTCCCTGATTGTCCTCTGCTATTGATATTAGAATTAGAATAATGATCTTAGTGGATAAGGAAAAATATAAAGTTTTTTGAGTCGTTGTATGTTTCCAATTCTTTCTCTTTTTTCTTTTTTTTTTTTCTTTTTTTTTCCTTTAATGGCTGTAAACTGAGCTAACTGATGAAGAGCCTCCAGGGAGGAGACAGGCTCACCCTTGTTTCCTGTTCAGCCTTACTCCAGCAAAAAGCTAATGAAATAAAAAAAAAAAAAAAAAGCAACAACCTAAACCATAATGGCCTTGCAACCTAGGTAAAAGGTTTAGGAGAGTTCACAGGTCAACTGATTTCTAATCTTACTTTATGTTATATTTCAATCAAAAAAAAAAAACAAGCAAACCCAACAAAACAACCCAGCCCAAACCAAAAGCACTCTGGGTTTTTGTATTGCCTTTGAAAAATCAGTGTGAAACCACTCAGGGCCAAGGGACAGTGGATTAATTACAGAATCACAGAAACATTCAGGTTGGAAAAGACCCTCAAGATCACCAAGTCCAACTGAGGACCTTACTCTACAAGGCTCACTCCTAAACCAGAGCCCCAAGCACCACATCCAAACCACCTTGAAACACATCCAGGCTTGGGGACTCCACCACCTCCCTGAGCAGCACATTCCAATCCCTGACCACTCTTGATGGGAAAAATTTTTTTCCTAATGTCCAATCTAGACCTCCCCAGTTGTAGCTTGAGGCCATTCCCTCTTGTTCTAACACTAATTACCTGTGAGAAGAGACCAGCAGCAGCCTCTCTACAATGTCCTTTCAGGTAGCTGTTGAGAGCAATGAGGTCTCCCCTCAGCCTCCTCTTTTCCACACTAACCATCCCCAGCTCCTTCAGTTGCTCTCCATCAGATTTCTTCTCCAGGCCCTAAAGAGGGGGCTCTAAACAATTAGAAAAATTCTTCTGTTTTGCTCTGTGAGCATGCATTGTGATGAATCAGTGCATACATCACACAAATATATATTTCCAGCTGGAAATATTTAATTAACCTGTCTGCAAGCACAAGCAGCAAGCCTGCCCTGAACACCTTGTCAATGAATTTACCGAGAATTGCACTGTGGCCATTTCTTTGCTGCACTCTCTTGGCAAGGAGGAGAAAGGAGAGATATTAGCTGCATGGCTGTGGAGCAATGAGATTTCTGTAAGTTGTGATCTGCTGGCATGTAATAACTCGATCTGCTTCATGCAGACAAAATATATTAAAAGTATGGACGAGTGAAGTTTGTGCCCCAGGGAGAAGGCAAGATAATGCATTGAAATTGTTCAGAGGTAGTTAGATGCCTAATGGTCTAATATGTGAGCTATGTGAGGTCTGGGGTCTGGTTCTCATAAATTCTGGCTAGACTGATCCTGTAATTTCAAGCAAAGGATAAAAGCGTTAACCAGAGTCATCAGTGTTCAAGGTCCATGATGCTGGAGATTATTCACACAAAGATTCAAAAAAAAAAAACACTAAAAGGAAAGCTCTGCAGCATATGTGTTTGTGTGTGACAATCTACATATCAAAATCGGTGCTTTGTGTGTGTGTGTGTGTGTGTGTGTGTGGAGAAATATGCACACAGCAAATGTATGCATTAGCACAGGTACAGGTACACAGCTAGCATGCTAGCAACTGGATAGCCCAAATAAGGGCTTTTGACTGTGTGGGGTTTGAAGAATCTGCTTAGCAATTTAATCTATGGAATGACTAAATGCTAGATCTCCTTTTGCTGCCACTACTTTATCATATATATTTTATAGTAACAGTATTGTTACCCTTGGCAAAGAATCAGAGAATCACAGAATGGTCTGGGTTGAAGGGGACCTCCACAGGTCATCCAGTCCAATCTCCCTGCAGTCAGCAGGGACATCCTTCACTGGATCAGGTTGCTCAGAGCCCTCTCGAGCCTCACCTTGAATATCTCCAGGGATGGGGCCTCAACCACCTCCCAGGGCAACCTGTTCCAGTGCTCCACCACCCTCATAGTAAAGAACCTGTTCCCAATAGCCAATCTAAATCTCCTCTCATTTCAAACCATTGTCCCTTGTCCTGTCCCTGCAGGCCATTGCAAACAGTCTCTCTCCACCCTTCTTGTAGCCCCCTTCAGGTACTGGCAGGCTGCTATGGGGTCTCTGTGGAGCCTTCTCTTCTCCAGGCTTAACACCCCCAGCTCCCTCAGCCTGTCCTCATAGCAGAGGTGTTCCAGCCCCCTGATTATTTTTGTGGCCCTCCTCTGGACCTGCACCATCAGGTCCATGTCCTCCCTATCTTGAGGCCTCCAGACTTGGATGCAGTACTACAGGTGAGGTCTCACCAGAGCAGAGCAAAGTGGCAGAATCCCCTTGCATAAATGTAGGATTTCTTTGAAGATGATTTGTGTTACTGCCTATCAGCAAAGCCTGCTTACCACTGCAGCAAAGCTTTGCTAATGCAATGCTGATGTTCTTGTGTTCTCACTTGATATGGAAACTCTGAGCTTGTTCAAGCACTGAGGTTACTTCAGTGGCTGAAGAGTTGTCACTAGAATTGTGTATTATGATTCTTGATAAGTACATGGATGGATCATAACAGTGCCTTAGTTCAAACTTATCCTTTTGCATCATCAGTGCACACTAGCCAAGAATTGTCAGTCTTAGAATGTCTGTAGCTGTAGAACTGAAGCAAAATGGCAAGACCAAACCATGAAAGTTATTATAGAATCATTAAGGTTAGAAAAGAGCTTTAAGATCATCCAGTCCAACTGTAACCCAATTATCATGACCACTAAACCATGTCCTGAAGTGCCATGTCTACAGCTTCTTGATCACCTCCAGGGATGGGGACTCTACCACCTCCCTGGGAAGCCTGTTCCAATTCCTGACCACTCTTGCAGTGAAGAAATTTTTCCTAATGTCTGACCTAAACCTCCCCTGGAGCAACTTGAGACAGTTCCCTCTTGCCCTGTCACTTGTTGCTTGGGAGAAGAGACTGAAAACCACCTGGCTCCTACCTCCTTTCAGGGAGTTGTGGACAGCCAGGAGTTCTCCCTTCAGCCTCCTTTTCTGCAGACTAAACACCCCCAGTTCACTCAGCTGCTCCTCACCAGTCCTGTTCTCCAGACCCTTCCCCAGCTTCGTTGTCCTCTGGCCATGCTCCAGCACCTCACTGTCCTTCTTGGAGAGAGGACCCCAAAACTGAACCCAGTGCTCAAGATGTGTCCTCACCAATGCCAAGTACAGGGGCACAATCACTCAACAGTCCTGCTGGCTGTCAACCAGTAGTCCCAGCACCTCAGGTGGACTTCCAGAGGCCAGAAACTAACTAGTAATGTTTTCTATCACCTTGGTTCGTGCAGAAGGCAATCACACAGGACAGAGCACCACACATGTGAGGATTATTAAAGACAATTTAATTTGCTATCTTAGAAGCTCTGTAGCTGCAGAACTGAAGCAAAATGGCAAGCCCCAAATCATAAAAGTTGCCCCTAATACACAGCTTGCATAACCCAGCACAGATAACACAACTATGCTGGACTCCATGGATCTAATTGAACCTTAGTGTTTCCTGAATCGCTCTTTACTTGGCCTGTTTCTGCTGTCATAAAATTTCTGCTATCATAAAATGTAGTCTTCTCTGACTGTAAGGTGATCACCTGGACACCACCATGGGCTTCTCTAAATGTTTGAATGAATGAGAATGGAAGGAATCTCATGAGCACCTCTAAAAATCAGCTCTCACCAGCCCTATGGGCTCTGACCACTTTCTTCTCTGGGGTCCAGAGAGTTGTTGCTGCGATGGGAAAGATTATTAGGCAGGGGAGGGATTCTTATCTCTTTCTTGATAATGTGTTCATCTTCTCTTTCTTCCAAGTACATCCTGATTTAAGAACTCTGAGGTTTTGTCTTTCTGAGCACGCCTGGTTTGCAAATGTTTTTGAGTAACTGAGCAGAATATTCTTTTGCCTCGAAACATACATTTTAAATTTAAACAGAGGATAAGTCAGGAAAGCAAATCGACAAAGCAAGTTGCTACAATAACCTGGCTTTTTTTTTTTCCTTTGCCTGTGATATCTCCCTGTTTGCTCCTTTCCTGTTCTGCAATGAAGTATTCCCTTGACAAACTTACATAACGACCTCCATCTTCTTTGACGCCAGAGGTCTATCTGCATAGCGCGAGACCTTCTTTGATGCACAAAAGGCTGAGGGGGAGTTGAAAGGGGCTAGGGGATGAGCATTTCATGTGCCAGTGCCCCCTCAGAATTTAATTAGGTGCATTCAGAGTGCATGATCCACTGCTGCAGCGTTCTCACCTTTGTGCCAGACGTACAGAAGACAGTATTGAGCCCATGAGTCTGGTGAGGAGGGAGCTGAAGCTGTTCTGATTCTGTGCAACTCCTTCCTCTGTTTTGGGGAGAAATGATTCTGTGCAACTCCTTTCTCTGTCTTGGGGAGAAATGATTCTGTGCAACTCCTTTCTCTGTTTTGGGGAGAAATTCTTCTGTTCAACTCCTTTCTCTATACTGGGGAGAAATGACTCTGTGCAACTCCTTTCTCCATTTGGGGGAGAAATGATTCTGTGTAGCCCCTTTCTACATTTCTATAGGAAAAAAAAATATCAACTCTCCTTGAGAGTTAGCCTAGTTCAAACCCTGGTTCTCTTTTTGAAAAGAGCACTGCTTTTCACATTCCTACCTGTAGCTTTCCAGACAACATTCCCACATGAGTTTCCAATTATTATTTTGAAAATTACAGATTTTTTTTCTTTTTCTTTTGTATCACCCCCCCCTAATTACAGGGCAATAACACACCTATGTCTCTTTGACTGACTCATTTGGATGATTGTTCTGACAACCACAGAGCTCATCTGGCAGGTTTATAAGGCAGAACTATCCAAAACTGCCTCTAATTTTGAGCCCCTCGACTCAAAACTCTCCTTTGCACATGGGAGGATCACAAACACAGGAAAACGCATGCAGTTACATCTGACTGCTTGACCCATGGAAGCAAATTAGCTAGGATGGCACCACCTGAAAAGCAGAGGTCAGCCTAAATGCCTCTTGGATAAACCACCCCTTGAAATTTTAGTAGGAAGTTTTATAGTGCAATTGAAAACTATCTAGAGCTGCTTTGCAGTAATTAAATGAGTTATTAGGTGGAAAATTGGCAGACTAATGAGTAATTTGAGATGCTTAAAAACTCAGCGTGTATTGGCAGGATTATGGAAGGTTTAGGCATTTTCAGAAGCTGTTGTAAAAGCTCACTCAGTCAACCCCAAAATCAAATAGGCTGGAGAATATTAATGCACCTTTCCTGTGTGACCTTTGAAAAACCTGTTGGCTTCCCCAAATGTGAGATGAAATGTAGATGCTAAGTAGGAGATCATAAACACAGAGCCCCATGCCATTTCCAAGATCAGAGGTATTTGTGTATTGTCTTCCTTCTGGCTGCCTAATTTACTCTGAGGAAAGCAGAGAGTGTAGTGCAGAGTAGAAGGGGTGTCAGGATTCCTTTAGATTTCAGTGGTTTACCTCCTCCAGGGACTGGATCAGACAGGCAGCGCACAGGGCCAGCATGACCTGCGAATACTCACAAACCAAAACACAGCTGGCAGGTCTAATTTTAGGTTCTTCAGCCTTGATCATGTCTCTTTAATGTATTGAGTGGAAAAAAAAAAAAAAAGAAAGGCATTTAAAGTACAGGAAACATCACAGAAGTCCAGTTCCAAATTCTTCTTTAAATAGAGTCTCTACATTGATGTGTTTTTCCTAGACTCTGGGTTTGTTTAATTTTTGTGTAATTTCTATTTTTTTTTTTTCAAATGTGTGTGAAATTTGCCAGCCCTGGAAACAGAGGTCACCTGTCACCAGAAAGGTTACTGTCACAAGAATTGGCAATTTACATTTCCTTGCTGGTGTGCCAGAGGCCTGACCTAAAGGGACCACCTTGAAGCTCGAGAACATAGTTTGAGTTTCCACACCTCATTCACAGCCTGGCCTTAGATAAATGGAGAAACAATAGGATTTATTTTTATTTTCTATTGAATCTAAGGGAGGAAAATGGGGCCTCGAGACCTTGACTTTTCCTGGTATCATTTTTGTATGGCTTTTGGAGGTATTTTTCCCAAGATGTTCAAAAGCTGGAGATTTCCTTGCAGGCATGCAATGGAGAGTTTGCAGGAATTACCAGACCTCACTCAGAGAAGCAGCATCTTTTTGCTTCTCCTATAGGATTCATTATTCAAACCATTTTCTACAGCAGGCAGCTTTTTTATCCCCCAAGTGTGAAAGAGATTATATCTCTAAGCAAAAAGGTTTCATATTTCAGTGGGCTCCTGTTTTAAAGACACACATGCAGACAATCATCTTAAAAAGCTAATTCACTCTTGTGCCAGAATATGATACTGATTTGGTACTTTTTAATCACTAAAACTGTATAATTTCACTTTTACAAAAGCTCTCTGGAAAAATGCAATTTCTGGTGGTGTTATTGTTCACTTGGTGGTGGATTTTCTTCCTTAGTTTTCTCCTTTCATGAAGTTTGAGAGATCTGCTTGCTGGGGTTTGTTTGGTTTTAATCTCTTCTTTAGCCATCTTCTCTTCTGGGTTTATGTTTCTTTCGTTCCTCTGGAACTCACCAAAATGTAAGAGTATGGAAAGCAGAGTATTCAGAGTGAACAAACTAACCCTACAGCTTTGATCCCATCTTGTAAGCAAACCAGCTCTGGAGAGAAAGAAAACCTAACCAGACACTTTGCTGTCAGCTTGTACAGCCCACTAGGTCTGAAACTGGAGAATGTTTTGCTGTGCATTACTGCCTTGCCCTGTCCTGCTCACAACCCACAAACTGCTATGGCATCAAACTCTTCAGTTCTTTCATTCCTACTTTAATAGATTCCTGCCTTTGATCAGATGCCACCCAGCCTTCCAGGAAGGAAGTCAGAAAGACTTTCACTGAATCTGGGTTATAAACTCAACGCAAACCCCCCCAAAATGAGAGAGAATTAAATGCTATGTGACTTGATCTATGAGTCCAGCCAGCCCAATCCACCCAAACTTAGGACATGATTTCCTTGGTATTTTCAGATCAATTAGGCCATTTCATGTCATGGACTTGATGGAGCAGGTCGAGAGGAGGGTCACAAAATTGATCAGAGGACTGGAAAACCTCTGCTATGAGGACAGGCTGAGGGAGCTGGGGGTGTTCAGCCTGGAGAAGAGAAGGCTCTGGGGAGACCTAATAGCAGCCTGCCAGTACCTGACAGAGACTGCAAGAAGGCTGCAGAGGGACTGTTTGCAAAGGCCTTCAGGAACAGGACAAGGGGCAATGGTTTGAAATGAAAGAAGAGCAGATTCAGATTGGATGTTAGGAAGAAGTTCTTTACCATGATGGTGGAACACTGGAACAGGTTGCCAGAGAGGTAGTTGCATCCCCATCCCTGAAGATGTTAGAAGTGTGGCTTGACAAGGAACAATGGTTTCAAAGTTGAACAGAGAAGATTTCAGCTCACCATGAGGAGAAACTTCTTTCCAGTGAGGGTGACAGAGCCCTGGAACAGGCTGCCCAGGGGGGTTGTGGAGTCTCCTTCTCTGGAGACTTTCCAAACCCACCTGGATGCATTCCTGTGCAGACTACCCTAAGTGATGCTGCTCTGGCAGGGGGTTGGACCTGATGATCTCTTGAGGCCCCTTCCAACCTCTGATACACTGTGAGACTGTGAGACTGTGCAACCTGATCTAGTGGAGGATGTCCCTGCTTATTGCAGGGGAATTGGACTAGATGACCTTTGGAGGTCCCTTCCAATCCAAAGCATTCTATGAGTCTATGATTCTATGGTAATCTTTGAGCACTTTTTGGCTTATAAAGGTAGAATACAAAGAGGCCAGAAACTTTGTAGACTTGTGGAGCAGGTAGATGGAGCAAACTCATCTTTCAAACTCTTCTAGCAATCATGAACTACAAAAAGGGATTATTGGAATTTTGCAAAATGCATTTACATTGTTCTTTAGGTCTCAATTTCCTCTTTCCCTCAGAAGAAAACCCTGGGTTGAGCATAGTCCTGTGGTCAGGCTGAAGGAAAGGGCATTCAGTTAATGGTGTTTACTGATCTATGAAATGCAATGCAATGGAAACAATACCTCTGAGACAAAGTATTGTGTTAAACTTCTAAAGTTTTCCAGTGGTCAAGAAGTATCCTAAATGCTTTGACTGCTTAATTGGCATCTACTCTGCCTTGTAAAACCAGGCTTCTGTTAGAGATCCTGTGGTACTAAACTACTGTTTGGAGTCAGCTTAGTGAGCAGCTGATCAAAAAGCAGGAAAAGTAAATAAAAAAACCCTGTATGTTCACAAAAATTATACCATGTTAGTCAAACAAGCTACATCTTCAGGCTGCTTAGAAGTGCTATGAAGTTACACACAGCAGAAAAATACTTGATCCAGTTACAAGGCTCTACAAGTGTCTAACACACTGCATATTTGCATTTCATATTTAGTGTGCTCTATTTTAAAGTAATTGTCTTAAAATAAAAAGCCAATATCCATAGAAACTGCCAGTCTTGGGATTTAAAACATTTATCATAGAATAAGAGCTTGGAAGGGACCTTAGAGATGATCTACTCCAACCTCTCCCCACCATGGGCAGGGACATCTCTCAACTCAGCTGCTCATGGCCTCATCCAGCCTGGCCTTGAACACCCACAGGAAGGAGGCAGCCACAACCTCCCTGAGCAGCCTATTCCAGAGTCTTACCACCCTGGTACTTCAGAATTTCTTCCTAAGATCCAATTTAAAGCTACTCTCCCTCAGGCTGAAACCATTGCTCCTTGTTGTACTGCTAGACACCCTGATGAAAAGTCCCTCTGCAGCCTTCCTGTAGGATCCCTTCCCTGGGCTGCCTATTCCATAGTAAATCTGCACCAATATCTGCAGAACAGCAGCATAGGTTCAGTCTCAGTGTTCAGTTCAGGACCTGTAATAGACAGCTAACATCTAAAACAAACAAGCAAAACACCAATCAAACAAAAAACACAAACAAACAAAACCCCCCACGTCCCAGGCAAATAGATCAGGGGGAGGGAGGGAATGGAAAGAAGGGGGGAAAAAAGCAGCAGCACATTATTTAACACTGTTAAATAATTCTGGAGACCTTTTCTTTGAACAGCTTTAGTGCTCCCATTTGGAAAGGGGAGGTGGGGGGAGTGGGATTTGAAATTTGGCAGGTGAATGTTAGGAGTGTGCTCTCGCTTCCCTTATAAAAATGTAACAAATTTGGCCACGCTTTCAAGTCTTAGCAAAAATCACAGTTCACAGATGCTTATTGAAGGCTTCCTGGGTTTTCATTGCAAAACCTCCAGAAATTCTGTGTTAAATAGCCCTAATCACAAATCCTGCACCACCCAGTGCTGTAGAGGGACTCTGCAGACTATTGAAAGGCTGCTTCAAAGTGCCTGATCTGTCATAGACAGGCATCAAAACAACAAACTCTTATATCATAATATCACAGTCTCACAGTATATCAGAGGTTGGAAGGGACCTCAAGACATCATCAGGTCCAACCCCCCTGCCAGAGCAGCATCACTTAGGGTAGTCTGCACAGGAATGCATTCAGGAGGGTTTTGAAAGTCTCCAGAGAAGGAGACTCTGCAACCCCTGTGGGGAGCCTGTTCCAGGGCTCCATCAGCCTCACTGGAAAGAAGTTTCTCTTCATGTTGAGTTGAAATCTTCTATGTTCAACTTTGAACCCATTGTTCCTTGGCTTATCACTGTGAACCACTGTGATCTACTACTCCTTCTGATCCCCAGGACTGTGGTGAAGGAAGCTGCCACAGATAAAGGCAGAGGGGACCAGAAGAGAGAAAGCTGTAGTTTGTGCCACGCTGGCTGAGACACCATGAAGCAAAGGAGGAGATAACAAGAGGCTGGCTGAGTAAGCAGGCTTCCAATTAAGACTGGGAATTAAGGAGATTCCAACTGTAAATGAAAGAAGCTGGAACACTGGGAGAATCTGACTAAGAATGAATTGGGCTAGGAATGGACTGGAAGGAGGCAGCTCCTGGGATTGAAGTGTGATGAGGGACATGAGGAAAAAAAGAAATATTGGATCAGTGAGGTGGATGATGGATGGGATGGGATGGATGGATGAGATGGAATGAAGGGCTGGAATCTGATTCTTCAGTTGACATTTCACTGCGAAACAGAAGCCTCAAATCACTGCAGGACAAATGTTGGAGGCAAACATTAACAGGAAAATGGTAGCTGGCTTCACATTACTCCCCTGTGGTCCTTCCTGCCACATGGGTATGGGATGCAGAGGATATGGGGGCATGGGATGCAGAGGATCTGGGTGATGTGGGATGCAGAGGATATGGGGACATGGGATGCAGAGGATATGGGTTATGTAGGATGCATAGGATATGGGGCACATGGGATGCAGAGGATATGGGGAACATGGGATGCAGAGGATAGGGGGACATGGGATGCAGAGGATAGGGGGACATGGGATGCAGAGGATATGGGGAACATGGGATGCAGAGGATATGGGTGATGTAGGATGCAGAGGATATGGGGACATGGGATGCAGAGGATATGGGTGATGTAGGATGCAGAGGATATGGGGGACATGGGATGCAGAGGATATGGGTTATGTAGGATGCATAGGATATGGGGCACATGGGATGCAGAGGATATGGGGAACATGGGATGCAGAGGATAGGGGGACATGGGATGCAGAGGATATGGGGAACATGGGATGCAGAGGATATGGGTGATGTGGGATGCAGAGGATATGGATGATGTGGGATGCAGATGATATGGGGAACATGGGATGCAGAGGATATGGGTGATGTAGGATGCAGAGGATATGGGGACATGGGATGCAGAGGATATGGGTGATGTAGGATGCAGAGGATATGGGTGATGTGGGATGCAGAGGATATGGGTGATGTGGGATGCAGACGATATGGGGAACATGGGATGCAGAGGATATGGGTGATGTAGGATGCATAGGATATGGGGACATGGGATGCAGAGGATATGGGTGATGTAGGATGCAGAGGATATGGGTGATGTGGGATGCAGAGGATATGGGGACATGGGATGCAGAGGATATGGGGACATGGGATGCAGAGGATATGGGTGATGTAGGATGCAGAGGATATGGGGACATGGGATGCAGAGGATATGGGTGATGTAGGATGCAGAGGATATGGGGACATGGGATGCAGAGGATATGGGGCACATGGGATGCAGAGGATATGGGTGATGTAGGATGCATAGGATATGGGGACATGGGATGCAGAGGATATGGGTGATGTAGGATGCAGAGGATATGGGTGATGTGGGATGCAGAGGATATGGGGACATGGGATGCAGAGGATATGGATGATGTAGGATGCAGAGGATATGGGGACATGGGATGCAGAGGATATGGGTGATGTGGGATGCAGAGGATATGGGGCACATGGGATGCAGAGGATATGGGTGATGTGGTATGCAGAGGGTATGGGTGATGTAGGATGCAGAGGATATGGGTGATGTAGGATGCAGAGGATATGGGTGACAACTCCCTGTGCTCATTCCCTGGCCTAGGAAGGTCCCCATCAATGGAGAAGAACTGTTTCAGAGGAAGTCCTGCTCCAATCTGGAGCAAGAGAGTGCTCCCACCTGGAGCAACACAGTGCTCCCTGGTTCTGTGGGGGGTGCTGCAGATGCCAGCATGTACAGGCTGGAGCATGTTCAGTACAGATGGAGTCTTTGAAGAATTTAGCTGACAAACTCTTAAATGTCTTTACTGAACTAGTGCTAATTGAAAAAAATTTCAAAGGTTTATAGCTTGGCCAAATGTGGGTGGATTTTCAAAGAGATGGCAAAAGGCACATCCCTCAGAGCAGGGCCATCCCTTCTCCAAATGTTATGCTTCTGTTCCCAAGCACACTCTCCTCAATTAAATGTAGAGAGAAGCAGCATACCAATATTTTTTGCTTCATTTCCTTTGCAGAAATGGCTGAATCATTTTTGCTAAAACACTTTCCAAAATAATTGAGGCTTAGGCAATCATTCTGCAGACTAAATACAATTTGGAAAGTGAAGTTTAGCAAGGGGGAATACTGTCTCAGGAGAGGAGTACCTGTTCCACCTGTGATAAAGCAAAGGGCCAAATTTTAGGAATCCTTTCCAAGAAACTAGGAAAAGAGGGATGGTTAGTTAGTTACTGCAGATTTGTAGCAGTGCTTATGAGGCCAGAACTTGTCTTTAAATGAACACAGCTTCTGCGGTGTTGCCAAAAGTAGCGAGGCTTTGGCAGTTCCACAGTGATAACGAGTCACCCAGTCATGAAAATTAAAGTTGCCTCAGGGCAGCTTAAATTTGTGTGCCTAACTTGCTCAAAACTTTGCATTGTAGAGTGCTCATGACTTACTGCTTCAGTGTCCCATCCCCTCTCTCCTCACCCCTGGATGTGTGACTAGCTTCTGACAGAGTGCCCATCTAGTCCAACCCCACCACTGCAGCCAGCAGGGACATCCTCCACTAGATCAGGTTGCCCAGAGCCTTGTCCAGCCTGACCTTGAATAGCTCCAGGGGCCTCAGCTACCTTCCTGAGCAACCAGTTCCAGTGTTCCACTATCCCTCATGCTAAACAACCTGTTCCTCACATCCAACCTAAATCTGCTCTGATCTTATTTCAAGCCATTGTCCCTCATCCTGTCCCTGCAGGCCTTTGCAAACAGTCCCTCTGCAGCCTTCTTGTAGCCCCCTTCAGGTCCTGGCAGGCTGCTCTTAGGTCTCCCTGGAGCCTTCTCTTCTCCAGGTTGAACACCCCCAGCTCCTTCAGCCTGTCCTCATAGCAGAGCTGCTCCAGCTCCCCAATCATTTTTGTGGCCCTCCTCTGGACCCTCTCCATCAGGTCTATGTCCTTCCTGTGCTGAGGTCTCCAAGCTGGATGAAGTACTCCAGGTGGGATCTTAGCAGAGCAGAGCAGAGTGGCAGAATTGCCTCTCTCCATCTGCTGGCCGTGCTACTTTTCATGCAACCTAGGATGCCATTGGCCTTCTGGGCTGCAAGAGCATACTCTGTGTTGGCTCATATCCAGCTTCTCCCCCCCAAGTCCTTTTCTGCAGGGATGCTCTCAATCTCACCATGCCCCAGCCTGGATTGATATTTAGGATTGCCCTGACCTAGGTTCAGGCCCTTTCACTTTGCCTTACTGAAGATCATGAGATTCTCCTCAGGCCACCTCTCCAGCCTGTCCAGATCCCCCTGGATGGCATCCTGTCCTTCAGACACACAATCTAGAATACCAAAGGTGTGCATGAAAATGGCAAACACTCATTGTGTCCATTGGAATCTCAGAAAGTTTGCAAAGCCCCTGTTGGTAGAAGCTAGAGATGTTCATCTTCCCCATGAGGGTGGTGAGAGACTGGCACAGGTTGCCCAGGGAGGTGGTGGAAGCCTCATCCCTGGAGGTTTTTGCAGCCAGGCTGGATGTGGCTGTGAGCAACCTGCTGTAGTGTGTGAGGTGTCCCTATCCATGGCAGGGGGTTGGAACTGAATGATCCTTGAGGTCCCTTCCAACCCTGACAATTCTGTGATTTTATGAATCTATAAGTGACAGTAATATAAATTGTGGGAAGCAGTAGTTCTCACAGCATCACAGTCTCACAGTATATAAGAGGTTGGAAGGGACCTCAAGAATTCACCAGGTCCAACCCCCCCTGCCAGAGCAGAATCACTTAGGGTAGTCTGCACATGCAATGCATCCCTGGAATGCATTCTCCCAGTTTCTGTGCTCTTGGACTCCTTTGTCTTGCAATCCAGAAGGAGGGATTGCTCCACCAGTTTCTATCAGCAGCGTGTTAGCATCACAGGTGGAAGTGGAAAAGTTACCCGGGAAGCTGGTAGAAACTCAGAAGAGAGATCCAGAGAAGCAAGCAGTGAAGAGCAACAGGCAGGTATGGATTTTGTGTGCAATTAGTTGAGTATTTCCCTAAACTGTTCCAGTTGTACGCCAGAAACTACAAATAGAGACCTCCAGCCTCAGCTCTGTGTGGAGATCTGTACATGATACAAAGGTTTTACCTGGAATTCAGGGAACACGTTCAGCTTTAGTAAGTGGACTCCAGGAGCTGTTCCTCCCTCAGTCTGTATCGTGCTAATAGTCCTTAAGCCTAACAGAAGATTAGATGTTTATTTTGCTCGGAGGAAGGAGCTGTAATTCATTTTGATGTCTGGAGCAGAAAAAAAAAACAACCAAAGAAAAGTGCCCCAAAAGCCTTAATCTATATTACTAACCTTAAGAAAGGCTGTGTGAGGTAACCATAAAAAGTCTATCTCAGAGAGAGGTTCCTTACTCAGAAAGTAGTGCAGCTTGAGGTATTTCATACTGGGTTTAAATTGGTGGGCAGCAAAACATTTAAATACACTACAGCAAATGAAATATGGTCCTATAGGGTTTTTATGGTCTGTCTATGCTTTTTTCTTTTCAATCACTAGCCTGGGGCAAACAAGTTGGCTTTAAAATGTCTATTTTAGCTATGCTGTTATCACCTCTGCCTTTTAGGAAGTTTGATTTCTTTTTTTTCTTTCTTTTTTTTTTTCTTTCTTTTTTTTTTCATTTCTTCTCTTTGATAAAGAAAAAGAAAAAGAGCTGAGCTCTCTGAATGGGTTATTTATCGCTTATGCTGAATCTATTTATCTGTCACTGGACATGGTGCTTTAGAAGTGGTCTATATTACTAATTAATTGAATTTCACATACTGTACTCCATGTTAACACATTTCCCTCTTATACAGGCTAACATGATAGAGGGCCCCCCCTCAGCAACCTTACCTTAAAACTTTAATTGCTTTCCTCTAAGCCTCTGCTCATGTTTGATTTATTTGATTCCTTTGTATAAAGATTCTCTGCTTTTACAACGTGTACCCAAGTCATTAAAGAGGTGTTGATGTTTACCCAGCAAGCTTGCAATTGGTGATAGCAGACAGCACTTTATGAATTTATGACTGGGCAATAAAGAGAAGTGTCAGAAGCTCTGCTGGTGTCTCTGCTGGGTCACTCAGTTTAAGTTCAGAAAGGCAGCATGAGTGCTTCCAATGACTTACACCCTGAGCTGAAGGATTGATGCCTGCAGTCAAAATCTGTCATGGATTTCTACCCACAAACCGATTGTTTCCCCCTCCCCCCCATTTTGAGGACAAAAGGTGAATGGATTGGACAGGAGGAAAGGGCCAAGGCTGCTTGAGCATGTTTGAAGGCAGCACGGACTTCATTTGAGTTGCATTGATGTTTACATAGAGGCAAAGCTGAACCAAAATGCCAGATCCCCAAGCTATGTGAAGTTCAGAGTCTGGATCCAAGTGTTGCAGCTTGAATTCTCTCTGGCTCTCGAGAACCTAAATGTAGATACCACATATTAAAATGTATGAAAATGAATGATAGTAAATAATCAATGTAGAGTGGGAAATCTGGTCCTTTGATCTGTCAGGTTTCATCACATAGCACAAGCAGAAGGACATATGGTATTTTAAAGTTGCATTTCAAGAGATGCCTACGCTGACTTTTATCCTTATTTACAAATAGTCAGCAATAAAGGCTGGAATCTTGCAGATAACACTGTGGATGTGCAGAAGCCTTCTTGCACAGAGTCCCTTTCAGGGCTGAGATGTGATTAACATGAGCCAGGAAACGTTTGGGAAACGCAGAGGCGCTTTCGAATGCATTAAGTGAGCCCACTATTACAGCTCTTAAGCAAAGAGCAGGTAGATGTATTTATCTCTACAGGTTTGTTTCACATCCAGAAAGCTGTCTTGCTTCTGCAAAACCTCTTCATTTGCCGTTTCATTGTTGCCTTTACTTCCCACTCATTAGATCCCCGTCCTGCTTTCCTTACGTATGGATGACGTCCGTCGGCTTCAGTGAGAAACTAATTGTACGTGGGGCGAAAGGATTCAAATTAGGATTGCCAATATATGACCACATGGAAAAGGAAGCAGGAAATATTCTGATTCTTTTTAGATGCAAAGTAACTTATGAACAAAACCTGTTGTGGCTGATTCTCACCAGCTTACAGCGTTGTGAAAGAAAAAAAAATTAAAAAGGGCAGGGCTAATTACTTTGCTAAAATTCATTGTTAATGCAGTTCTCCTGATTGCTGCTCTCATGACATTTGGTGTCTTTCTAAAGAGCCATCCCAGCTGTAAACATCTCTTTCTTTCTTCCTTTCTTTCCTTCCTTTCCTTCCTATCTTTTTCTTTCTTCTTTTCTTTCTTTCAACTCTTATCTCCTTACTTTCTTTTCTTTCTTTCTTTTCTTTCTTTCTTTTCTTATCTTTCTTGCTTTCTTTTTTACTTTCTTTCTTTTCTGTCGGGTCTTTCCTTTCTTGTCGTTCGTGCTTTGCTTACTGTTCTCTCTCTGTCTGGACTGTGAGGTGCGTGAGTGTCTTTCGGGAGGTTGGTATTTCATGCTGGCTTGCGGTAGGTTTATGTCTTTATTTCTCTTTTCTTTCTCTTCTTGCGGTTTCTTTCGTGACGGTGAACGGTTGCCGGTTTCTTTCTCTCTTTAGTTCTGGCTGTTACTCTGTCGTTCGCTTGCAAGTTAGTTCTGTTTTTCATGTATTGCGGGTCTGGATGTAGTTAAATTGAGTTGCGGTACTGATGACGGCAGTAAGGAGTGTACATGAATAACGTAATTAATGCATTCATTAATTAAGTAAGGCATGAAGGAAGGCATCATGACTTTAATAAGTCATGAAGTCCGGCAGGTCAGGACCTTAATTCAATCCACGGACTTACTTAATCATGACGCCTGTAATTCAGGAAGTATAGTGCATTAAGTACTTGAATGAAGTTAAGAATGAAGGAATTAAGGCATTAAGTAAGAATGAATGTCAGGAAGGTAGTTCTTATGTGGATTGGGATGTGCTGAGGGAGTGTATGGTGAATGCTGTAGGGTTAGAGATGAGGTTAGGGAGGGAGTCATTGCGTATTGAGGATGAGGCGGTAGGGATTTGTAATGTCGTCTAGAGGGCAGGGTGGGCTAGAGGTAGGGTTTGGACAGAGGATATGGATGTGCTGGGGATTTTGGAGGATAGGGTAGGGATGAATGTGAGTGGTATATGTGTACGTGTTGGGTCGTTTTTTCTGTGTCGGTTTCGTTTTGGTTGCTTGTCTTTTTCTTTTTTTTTTTTGTCTGTTTTCTTTCTTTTTCTTTTTCTTTTTATTTCTTTCTTTTTCTTTCTTTTCTTTCTTTTTCTATCTCTTTCTTTTCTTTCTTTTTCTTTCTCTTTCTTTTCTTTCTTTCTTTTTCTTTTCTTTTTCTTTTTTCTTTCCTTTTTTCCTTTTTTCCTTTCTTTCTTTCTTTTTTCTTTCTTCTTTCTTTTTTCTTTCTTTCTTTTCTTTCTTCCCCCCCCCCCTTTTTTTTCTTCCTCTGAGAATCTAAACTTCCTTCTAAAGAAGCACATTCCTAGACATCACAATTAAATAGAAAGTTTGGAAGTTGGACTTACATACTCCTTAGACATTGAAGCTAATAAAAATCAGTCTGTGTATTCTTTTGAAACTTCTTTTCTAAAGCTTCACAAATTTAAACTTGGGGCTTGGGGGTTTGTTTTATTTACTTGTTTATTTTGTTTTGTGGGGTTTTTGTTTGGGAGGTTTTTGTTGGTGTTTTTTTTTACTCTGATGAGTGGTTATGGATGTAGAAAGGTGTAAGAAAGTGGAGAGATTTTTGGCTTTTCAGTATTTGGGCTTAGCAAGGCCAAAGCCTATTTGAAAACTGCTTCCCACACACCGGAAGAGATGGTATCAGCTGGCAAATTGCTGCTGGTATGAAACAGTAATCAAAAGATGTGACAAAAGCTAGGAGCTCTCTGAACTGACTCTGGCAGGGCTCACACTATTGTGGGGTTATTGAAAAGCACTCCTTTAAAGCTCTGCACAAGGCAGCCGAGCCACCAAGGACTCATCCCACGAGAACTTGCTCCCAGCAGCGACGTTTGCTGCTGTGCAGGGCTGTGCTGACTTCCTCCCCGCGGGGCGAGCTCAGGGGATGGGGCCCTTGGATGCTACATGTAGGACTCTGGAAGACCAGCTTTTACTGCTCATATGTTTGGCAGGCAGATTTGATAATCAGTGCTGTTCTAGAACCTTACACCATCTCAGTGAATATAAATTGATGGTGTAAAGCAAATGGGCAACTGGCAGGAAGCCAAAGACGGAGGAGAGAAGACGGTTTATTGTTGAGGGGGCAGCCCGGTGTTCTACAGCAGAGCTTTCTGTTCACAAACAGCTCTGCAGAGCTGGCGAGTTCGAGTGTGGCCTCTGAAGTGTATGAAATAATAACAGTTTTATTTCTCCTGACACAAGCACGGAAGCTGTTTGCTGCCACCTCAGAACTGTTACCCTGCAATGCAAAAGTACCAACAAGGCAGGCTGGATGCAATGTTATTATAAACAGTGCCGCAGTAAACTTTCAGGAAGAGCCCATTATACGGTGATAGCCTGTTTGTCAGGAGAAAAGTTCACTGATGTATATGGAAGAAGAGCTCCTCATTGGCTGATACCTCTGTATCTATTTCCTGGCACTTTTTTACCTTTATTTGCCATGCAGGTGCTGCTGAGGATAACCTTGGAAAAGGTTAAAACGCAGGAGGCTGCGCACTCAGCTAGCTGAAGTGGGTGTCGGTCCGAGGTGGTCGATGTTATGATCCATTGTTTGTTACTGGTCTTTGATATTTTGGGAATTCTGAGAGGGGGTTATGGAAGGAAGGATGTTTTCCTTGTGGTTGCTGTTTTGTCACTGTAAATAACTCAATGAAAGGTGCATTAAAAAAAAACCAACAACAACAACAAAGCGATGAATGAATGACGGCTGGGGGGGGAAAGAAAAACCCACCCCGACCATATGTATGTGATAGAAGTAAATTCTATTTTAACTCTAATTTGTGCTCATCAAATTACAATGAGGGGGAGGAAAAAAAAATAAAAAAATCAATTACAGTCATATGAGCTGAGAATCTCAATGAGGCCGCATGGAGTTTGGCATCCATTTCTTACTTTGTCTTGATGGGATTAGCCTCCCTTAAACCAAAAACTTCTTTGAAAAGCAACCATAGTGTCAGTCCCTCCAAAGTATCCTCATTCCTTCAATTGGTTTGTTTGATTATTCCAGGAATTATGCTGTGCTCAACAGAAGTGCAAGAAAAATATCACAATATCACAGTCTCACAGTGTATCAGAGGTTGGAAGGGACCTCAAGAGATCATCAGGTCCAACCCCCCTGCTAGAGCAGCATCACTTAGGGTAGTCCACACAGGAATGCATCCAGGTGGGTTTGGAAAGGCTCCAGAGAAGGAGACTCCACAACCCCCTGGGCAGCCTGTTCCAGGGCTCTGTCACCCTCACTGGAAACAAGTTTCTCCTCATGTTGAGGTGAAATCTTCTATGTTCAGGTTTGAACATCATCATCATTAGAGATCTTAAATGCCTTTCTGATAAAACTCAAGGATTTGGACCACTCTCCCTGTGCTCTGAAAAATCTCTTTGCTGATGGAGGTGTTTTTACCTACTGCTACTTTCTGAGAGATCATTCCTGGGTTCAGTTGACAGCTGCTCATTTTTCCTTTCATTAATGACCTTTGTCATTAATGTTGTGGAGTCTCCCTCTCTGGAGATGTGCAAAACCTGCCTGGATGTGTTCCTGTGTGATCTGGTATAGGTGATCCTCCTCTGGCAGTGGGGTTGGACTGAATGAGGTTTTGAGGTACTTTCCAGCCCCTAACATTCTGTGATTCTATGATTCTGTAACCTTTTATCAGGCACTAAATATCTCTAGGCCTCCCTTTCCTCACCCCAAACCAGCTTCTTTTCTTCTTCTTTGCTTTCTTTTTTCTAGGCAGTGATGTATTAAGGTTTTCATTGCTTGTATTCCCTAACATTCATGAAACAAATTAAGATCCCTGTCTGGAAAGGATTTTACATACAGAAAAAAAAAAAAAAAACAAACCAAACTAAACAACAATATTATTTTAAGTTATTGTAATTCTTCATCTTTATCTACTGGCAAGTTACTTAAACTAACAGATGAAAATGGCACAAATTTTTTATAATAGCACAAATCTTTTGTAACACTACAGAGCACTTTGAAACTTTTCTTCAGAATTCCCACAGAATCTGAAAATTTTAAGTTTTCTACAGATCTGCCAAATTCACTACTAAAACAAACAAACAAACAAACAAACAAAATGGAATAAAAGAAGGATTTGAGTTTGGCTGCTTCTTTTTTTTTTTTTTTAATAATTAATAAAAAATAAGCCAACTTGTCAGCATTTTGGTGAGGAAATCATTGTTTGCAGGAAGCAGGTACATTATGCAAATCAAATGATTTACTGAGAATCAGTTCTTATTTCCAACAACTTGATGAGCCAGCTCAGCTGTGGCTAGAAAGCCAAGAAAGCAGCATATATATTAAGATTACTCAAAACTTTTGTTCCTGCATTATTTACATGAGATGCAAATTGCACCATTTTAGTATTGCTTCTGAGTGAAAGGCCCAAATCTTGCTTCTTCACTCCCATTTAGGATACAGGGCTAAAAAAATGAGCTGTAAAGTGCAATAGAATCATGGAATTGTTAGGATTAGAAGGGACCTCAAGGCTCAGCCACTTCCAACCCCCCTGCCATGGCCAGGGACACCTCACACTACAGCAAGTTGCTCACAGCCACATCCAGCCTGGCTGCAAAAACCTCCAGGGATGAGGCTTCCACCACCTCCCTGGGCAACCTCTGCCAGTCTCTCACCACCCTCATGGGGAAGAACTTCTTCCTAACATCCAATCTGTTTCTAGTTTTTTTCCACTCCCCCCAGTCCTGTCACTCCCTGACACACTAAAAACTCCCTTCCCAGCTTTCTTGTAGCCCCCTTCATATACTGGAAGGCCACAAGAAGGTCTCCTCAGAGCCTTCTCCTCTCCAGACTGCACAACCCCAACTCTCTCAGTCTGTCTCCAGAGCAGAGCAGCTCCAGCCCTCTGCTCATCCTCCTGGCCCTTCTCTGGACACCTTCCAGCACCTCCAGATCCTTCCTGGAACAGAGGCTCCAGAACTGGACACAGAGCTCCAGGTGTGGTCTCAGCAGAGTGGAGCAGAGGAGGAGAATCCCCTCCCTGCCCTGCTGGCCACACTTCTCTTGCTGCAGCCCAGGCTCTGCTTGGCTCTCTGGGCTGCAAGTGCTCACTGCTGGCTCCTGGTGAGCTTCTCATCCCCCAGCACCCCCAAGGCCTTTCCTTCAGCGCTGCTCTCAAGCCAGTCCCTGCCCAGCCTGTATCAGTGCTCAGGATTGCCCTGACCCAGCTGCAGGACCTTGCACTTGGTCTTCTTGAATCTCCTGAGGTTGTCCATGTTTGACTTTGTACTTCTTGCCACGTAGCAAGGTCTGTCGTAGATTTCCCTGGCTGCAGCTTGGACAAATGACAACAAAGATGGAGGAATAAGCTTTGAAAGAGTGAAAACTTAATTTTAAATAAAAGGCCACTGTTCCTATGAGGAATGGACTGAGGTAGAAAGGAGGCCAGTTTGTCAGATAACTGTCTGTGGTTTGCAGTAGAGAATGTTTTTTAACTCACTGAGGTGAAAGGAATAATATATATAATTGTGTGTATCTAGAATATATATTAAAATGTCTATAAATACATGAATATATAAATATATGTCAATATGTACATACATAAATGTAAATATATATATATATATATAATATAAAATCTAGGCAGAAGTTAGATTTCTGGACTTCTCTCTCCTGCTCTGGCAGGGATTTGGACTGGATGATCTTTCGAGGTCCCTTCCAGTCCCTAACATTTTCTGATTCTGTGATAAATACATTTAGAGTCTTGTGTAAGGAGGGATATGCAGATTTACCTCTTGTTTGCTATGGAATTCACACATCCATTTCCAAAAGTGCAGTCTTAGTAGGGATGTAGTATCACTGTATCTGTTTACTATTGAGATTCTCAGCCTATAGTCAAGTCCAACACATCTGAGAGCCCTCTGAGTGATACATCTTCAAATCTGAAGAGCGACTGAAGGAGCTGGGGATGGTTAGTTTGGAAAAGAGGAGGCTGAGAGGAGACCTCATTGCTGTCTACAACTACCTGAAAGGAGGTTGTGGAGAGGCTGCTGCTGGTCTCTTCTCACAGGTGATTAGTGATAGAACAAGAGGGAATGGCCTCAAGCTACAACTGGGTAGGTTTAGGCTGGACATGAGGAAACATTTTTTCAGGGCAAGAGTGGTCAGGGATTGGAATGTGCTGCCCAGGGAGGTGGTGGAGTCCCCAAGCCTGGATGTGTTTCCAGGTGGTTTGGCTGTGGTGCTTGGGGCTCTGGTTTAGGGGTGAGCCTTGCAGAGTAGGGTTGTGGGTTATCGCAGTCTTACAGTATATCAGAGGTTGGAAGGGACCTAAGAATACATCCAGGTGGGTTTTGAAAGTCTCCAGAGAAGGATTGGACTTAGAATCATAGAATCAGTCAGGGTTGGAAGGGACCACAAGGATCATCCAGTTCCAACCCCCCTGCCATGGGCAGGGACACCTCACACTACATCAGGCTGGCCAGAGCCTCATCCAGCCTGGCTGCAAACACCTCCAGGGATGGGGCCTCAACCACCTCCCTGCACAACCCATTCCAGGCTCTCACCACTCTCATGGGGAAGAACTTCTTCCTCATATCCAGTCTGAACCTCCCCACTTCCATCTTTATTCCATTCTCCCTAGTCCTATCACTACCTGATATCCTACTTGGTGATCCTGAGGGTCATTTCCAACCTGAACATTTCTGTGATTCTGTAATCTTCCCTGTGCTAAAAAGAAAAACCTCTTCAGCAGTTTCTTCCTCTCTGGTTTGTAGGGAATTCATCATTCTGCAGTTGTCATCTCTTCTGAAAATTACAGGAGAATCTTCTCCTTTGAAACACCACGCCTGAAAACTCAGTTTCCACTTGGGCAGGACACATGGTGTGAGAGACAGCTGCTAAAAACTGTGCAGCTCTCACAGAGTGTCAGTTTATAAGCCGTGAAGTGTATGCACCAGCTCACAGATTGTTGGTAGGAGTGTGGGGCTTCCTTATAAATTTATTTTATTGATTGTAAGATTTTTATTAAAGAGCTACCCAGAAGAACTGGGCAGTAAAAGATCAAGTGAAGTACTCAGCTTTCATTTTTAGGTTGCCTAATCTCCCTAAGGGTTTATGGGGGCTCCACAAGCTCCCAAAACACTGGCACAGGTTCATCTCTTTAGTGATAGTGGAGAGTTGTGCACTGGATGTTGTTCAAGATGCCCAGTGGCTGAAGGGAGTCTACAGGAAGGCTGCAGATGGACTTTTCATAAGGGTCTGTGGCAATAGGACAAGGAGGAATGGTTTCAGTCTGAGAGTAGGGTTAGACTGGATCTTAGGAAGAAGTTCTCCAATACAAAGGTGGACTCTGGAATAATCTGCCCAGGGATGCTGTGGATGCCTCCTCCCTGGGGGTGTTCAAGGCCAGGTTGGATGAGGCCTTGAGCAGCTGAGTCGAGCGGAGAGGTTCGCTGCCCATGGCAGGGAGCTTGGAGTAGATGATTTCTAAGGTCCCTTCCAACCTAAGCCATTCTATGATTCTGAGATGGTGATCCCAGTGAACAGAACCCATTGTACATGGAAGGGTCAACAACCTCCATTAAGGTCAGATTTTGAACACATTTAGGTTACTGAAAATGCAGATGAGCACCTTGACAGCCTTTCAAAGTAACTAAACACATTGCATGCCAAGCTCCCACAGAACCAGGCGAATTAACCTCCTACATCCTGCTCTGTTCTCTTGCACTTTCCTGCAGCTGGAGGTGCTTACACATTTCTGTGGTGGCACCAAATACTTCTTGCCTCTTTTCAGATTAACAGCAGCTCAGGGAACCTACCACAGAGCACAACAACACACCCCTCTGAGGAAAGCACTTTGGATCCAGCCCTGCTCATCTCTGAATGTTATGCATTCTTTTAACAGTTTCCTAGTAAATATTGTTAGAATAGTACAGATCTAGGGCAGATGTTGCTGTCTCCTGTTTCCTAAGCATGGATGTACTGGGCTGGGGGCCTCTGTGTGTGTTTTCATACTGCTGCTTCTTTAAGCCTTTGGAAATGGACACGTGCTCAGCAGCAGGCTTAGGCAGAACATTGACACGTAGCATCATAGAATCAGGGAATGGTCTGAGTTGGAAGGGACCTCCAAAGGTCATCCAGTCCAAACCCCTCCACAGTGAGCAGGGTCATCCTCAACTAAGGCTGCCCAGAGCCCTGTTGAGCTTCACCTTGAATATCCTTCATGGATGGGGCCTCAACCACCTCCCTGGGCAACATGTTCCAGTGTTCCACTACCCTCATATATTGTTACACCTGAGACTACTGTCAAGTTGTGGAAATGAAAGGAGGAATGGAGGGAAAAAAATACAAGAAGTACTTTGCAAGGCTACTACCTATTCTGTTTACCATCTCATCCACAGACCTGAGCTACTCTTTAGAGGCTGAGTAAATTTAAATGTAATCATAATCACAGCACATTCAATGAGAGGTAAATGCTTTCAGAGCAGACACAATTCTTTCCCAGAGACGTTAATTCTTGTTAGACCCATGTTCTACTGCCCCTTCCAAAGAAACCTGTTTCAGTTCAAAGCCCACCATCCCATCCCCTAAATCTTAAAGCTTCACTATTGCTCTAAACCTCATAACAGTAATATGTTATTTCAATATTGGCTGCTAACCTTCCCTTCTTACTTTCTGTTACCTGTTAGAAGCTGGCAAAACTCAGTTGTGTCCTCAAAAGATAAGGCTCCAGGTCTTGCTCCTATCAGGGATACCAAAACCCTGCACAAGAGTTGCCAATGTGAAAATAACTTTAAGAAGAATCAGAATTGTCAGGCTTGGAAGGGACCTCAAGGCTCATCCAGTTCCAAGCCCCCTGCCATGGGCAGGGACACCTCACACTACAGCAGGTTGCTCACAGCCACATCCAGCCTGGCTGCAAAAACCTCCAGGGATGAGGCTTCCACCACCTCCCTGGGCAACCTGTGCCAGTCTCTCACCACCCTCATGGGGAAAAAAATTCTTCCTAATATCTAATCTAAAGCTCCCCTCCTCTAGCTTGGATCCATTTCCCCTGGGTCCTATCAATCCCTGACACCCTAAAAAGTCCCTCCTCAGCTTTCTTGTAGCCCCCTTCAGATACTGGAAGGCCACAAGAAGGTCTCCTGGGAGCCTTCTCCAAACAACCCCAACTCTCTCAGCTTTTCCACATAAGGAGGGGAGCTCCAGCCCTCTGCTCATCCCCATGGCCCTTAACCAACTTGTGTAGGACCCAGAGGAAGAAAAGAGGACTTTCAGGGAAGAAGATGCCGTGTACTCTTTTCTGGCCTCACTGGGACAACAGCATAACAAAATCTACATCTACTTTGGAAAGCAGCTATCCTTGGAAGCAGTTTCCCTTTGCAGGATGTTCCTGTGGGAATGTTTTTACATCTGGGCAAAGTCAGGGCTGAGAGTTCATCTCTGAGGTTTTGAGTTCAGACTTAGTGCGAGGCTTTAGGCTGAACCACAGCAGGCTCACCTGGTGGCCACACATAAACATCAGCTGCAGCCCTGCACCCAAAAGTCTTAACAGCCTTTGCCAAAACTCAGAGGAACCCTTCAACAAGCCTGGCCTTGACTATGAATGGTTGAGGGGTTTGTTGTTAACGTGGTGTCTTTGTACAGCTAAAGCTGCTGCAGCCCTTGCCTTTGCTTTTGCAAATGAAGCAAAACTAATGAAGTACAAATCAAACTATGTATATGAAAAATCCAGAGATAATCCTTTGGTTTCTGATAACTGCTTTCATTTCAGTAGGTCATGAATATTTTCTGGCAAGATATGTCACTAGCTTTTAACTTCATTAAGCTGCAGACCATACCTTACCCTTTCACTAGATCCCTGAAAAGAACTTTTGTGCGTGCCAAGCAGATATCCATTTGGTCTGTGGCTCTTGAAAGGTAAATTGCCAAGTTCCAGCAAGCAAATTAAGAGGTGCAATGAGAGCTAGCTGTTGCATTCTATCAAATCCTGCTACTGAATGTGTTGAAAAGCTTGCCCAGAGCCATGGCCTCACATATTTATGGTATGAATGGGAGACTCTTGGAGCTATGTATTGCCATAGTGCCCATTTCTTTTGTAACAAACTAGCTCGGCAGATGCAGCTTAGGTAAAAAGGAAATTCCAAGTCTCCTACTTAGAGAAAAACCAAAACAAAGTTCTCTCTCTGGTCCTCTGTCTATGAGCCAGACTCAGAGGCAGACCTTACTTGCACTGATTAGTGTTTTTATTCTGTGTGTGACCCAACCAAGCTCAAAGGGTTCTCACGTGGAAGAAAGTGCTGCTCAGTAACGCTGCCTAAGTATTACTGCCAGGATAGGCTATGAAATGTGTTTAAAAAAAAAGATTAGTTTTGAGTTTCCAACACAACACAGCACAGTTTTCCAAGTCAGATGCATCAGCCTCTTGATTTATGTTTGGATGGTGAAAAAATCAGTTCTAGGTAGCTCAGTTTTCCCTTAATGATAGAGACATTGTGGGGTTTATGGTATCAGTACTTAATTCACTTCAAATGCAGAGCAGATTTTAATCTCCATACTTGTGACTTGCTTTGTGCCTGCAATCCACAGGCTTCAGAGTATACAGCATAACATTTGGGATATGATTGGCTCTGCCTATTGGAGTGAAAAAGACAAAATGCACTGCTGAGCTTTGTTGGTTTTATTTAGCCTGGTGGGTTGCACAATTTCTCCAACTTAAAGCAAGAGATGAGCCTGAGATCCACAAAGTAGCAGAAACTGAAGAATCATGGATTAGGCTAAAGGCCTCTAACAGAGCTTGTGAAACTATGAGAGCTAATGCTAAATGTTTTTGTGCCTGTTGAGATTTTCACTCCTGTATTACACCAAGAGGTTTCAGAGAAAACTACCTGCACTGTTTTGTCACCATTTGCATCCCAACAGCTGCACCTCAGGAATTAATGGATTTCTGTGTTAATCAGTAGTAAATTTACGACCCAGCTTCCACCGAAGTCTGCAGAGAGCTTCTGCTGCCTTTGTGGGGTAGTAGGTTGGCCCTTTAGCTTACCTTTCATGCCTAACAGTGCATGAATCTTTTGTATTTCCAGCTTTATCTGATATTGTTGCCTAACTCAATTAAATGTAAAAGTGGGAAGAGCCTTCTCACTAGTCAGCTGCACACACCGCTTGTTGTTACTGTTTATGAGACATTTTTCTACTTTATAGTCTTTAATCTGAAATTATATCAAGTGCTGTAATAAACCCCAGAGAGATAATATCTATGGCATTTCCATTTCTCTGCTCTGGTGATAACATTATTTAACAACACCAGCAAGTTAATTAAGAAAGACCTTGCTGTCATAAATCCACGTTGCCATCCTCATTAAATGAAGTACGTTTCAATGTATTTCCTGAAGTTCAGAAAACTGTTCTGGACATTCAGTAATGGATCCTTCACTAAACAGTCCCCAATATGTTACATTCCCTTTTACAAGAGGGACAAGTATTTAGGACTTGCAGTTCTTCTGGAGTTTCACATGTTTATGTGTGATTCATTCTGAATCTCTATTTTCTTTGAAATAATTAAATGTTTCTGTTTCTGGGGTATTTAAGGTATTCTAATCTTTTCACAGCCATGTCTGTTCACATCTACAGGTTTTATAAACCCTTTTCTGTGTTTCCTTGAATCTTTGATTCTCTATCCCAGCTAACAGAAGTTAGGTTCTGCTACTTCCTTGTCCATTATTGTTCACAGTGGACATGATTCCCCCTATTAATTGTAAATCCTACCTCCAGAGCAGGGGGAAAAATGAAACTAAGCTTTATCTTGATGGCTTTCTGAAACTTGTACTCTTTTATGACACCTTTGTAAACTATTTTCTGTAAAAAAAAAAAAAAAATAGTTTAGGGCAGTCAAATAAGATTCAGCTCTGGTAGGTGAGATAGAGGTTCAAATTCAATTAAATGAGCCCTGTAGGAACTGATTCCCTGCTTGTATTGTTGGGAATGTTTGGGACCAGATTTGTGAAAATCCTTCCGTGGTCCTGAACTTTTCAAATGCATAATCTGAGGTTCTTCAGTTTATCCAGTCTTGAGAAAAAAAACAACACCCCCAAAACTAATCAGTGAGATGGCTGAACCTTCAAAGACAGATACAACTCTTCTGTGTGGGTACTACTGTTTAATAACTAATCTTGGTTACATTCCTAAATGTGTTCATATGACTCACAAATTCCTACTCCAAACTGGAAAACTTGAGTGAAAAGATCTGGGGTGGAATGACTATCTGCAAGATCTGATGTGGAATGACTGTCTGCCCCAGTCATAGCCAGTAATCTAGGTGAACCTGAAAAAAACCCAAACAAAACATTGTAGAGATTAACATATTCAAAACTTGAGCTCATCATATACCTGGTTCTGATATTTTCAAACAATCCCTTTTTGGAGTACCTTACTTCAAACCCAGTGAGTGCATGGGGGCAAAAACAGATATTTATGTCCAAATTGTACTGGTGGAGCTGATCTTTAGCATAAATAAAGATTTTTTTGGTTTTTGACAAGCCTGACAGCTGATAAAGGTTCACGTTATGGAGCAGAAGAACCTGGGGCTCGCCAGACAGTTGCATTCTGTTATGCCACTAAAGGGTATCCAGTTCTGCATCTCACCTGCATCTCAACATTCATGAAAAGGATCTTTTAAATTTTTTTTTCTTTCAGCCATGCTGATTATTTTCTTGGTTTGCTTTAAGAGAGGTGTTCTCATACCTACATTTTGCTCTCTCTCAAGGGATTAACGAAGCAGAACTTGATGAGACACTTTGGCTTAAATGAGAGAGAACTATTTAAAAGTATTATTCCTGCCTTACACCTTCATTCCCTTCATCACTTCAAGACTTCCTCAATATGATTTTGACTTTAACATTCACAGTAAATTTTTTTTGCCTTCAGTACTTCTGAGACTGCTTTATCATGGAGATTTTTTTTTCAGTGGTTTGAAAGACTTTCTCCACGTTGGCTTCATTGCAGATTTTGATTTTCAACTACTGTCTTTAATTTTAGCCCCTGTTGGGGTTAGAGCAATTCATTCTACAGCTGAATTCCACGTTGTCTTTTCAGTCTTTAGCTACACTAGTTATAAAATATTACCCTAACCTCTTCAATATTTGTCTGGAACACAGTTTTTGTGTTTCAGGTGGTTAAAGTAACATTTTTCTGTATGTTTACACAGAGGTTAAGTTTCTTAAATTAGGCTCCAAATCAAATTCTAAGGAAGAGAATGGCAAAAGTCTCCCTGGCTCAATGGAAATAGGATTTTATATCCAACCATCTAGGAGATATGATATAATACCTAGGAGACGAAAATCACTGTGATTCTGTTTGGTTTTATTACTAGGCATTGTGCTTTATGCCTGGAGACTGACCTGAAAACCATCTTTCCAATACCACTCTTCCTCTCTCCAGCACTTCCTTGCTATCTAAAATGCATTTTTAAAATCTTTTCTAGCTTTCCATCTTTTCCATAGCTACCAAACTTCCCTCTGTTTTAATCTATGGCCAAGATTTAAGCCTAACTTTGAGTACCTCTTTCTCCTCTGATTCATACTTCGACTGCCTCTTTCTCCTCTAGTTCATTCTGTCACACAACTGCAGCAGAACCATCTCCAGTTATCTCAGCTAACTTTATAGTCCTTGGGACTGAGGGAGCTGGGTGTCCGTAGCTTGGAGAAGAGGAGACTGAGGGGTGACCTCATCAATAAATATGCAAAGGGTGAGTGCCCAGAGGCTGGAGCCAGGCTCTGCTGGGTGATGCCCAATGCCAGCACAAGGGGCAGTGGTGGAAGCTGAGGTATAGGAAGTTCCATGGAAACAGGAGGAAAACGTTTTTCCCTGTGAGGGTGACAGAACACTAGAACAGGCTGCCCAGAGGGGATGTGGAGTCTCCTTCTCTGGAGATATTCAAAACCTGCCTGGATGTGTTCCTGTGTGACCTGCTCTAGGTGATCTTGCTCTGGCAGGGGGGTTGGGCAGGATGAGCTTTTGAGGTCGCTTCCAGCCCCTCACATTCTCTGTGATTCTGTGAGCAGCAGCCTTAATATTTTCCTACAGGGCTGCATTTTATTTATTTATTTTAATTAGTACCTAGCTACAAAGTATGCCATTCAATTTCTTACTGTCCCTATCAGATAGTCCTTCATTTCCTCCACAGACTCTTTTCACCATTCCTTATGTCACACCATGCTATTTTTTGTCCTATTTTCAGGAGACTCACTACCTGAAAATTCTGAGTTGAAAGACCAGAGCCAAAGTGTCTGTTTATTCTTATGTATCAAAACCCTGAAATTGTAAATAGCCCATCTGGAAATTGGGACAACAGCAACATATTAACATTTTCACCAGAAACCTCAGTTCTTCCCAGTAAACAGAGCCGAGTTATATTCCATTAATAGAGCTGAATTATATCTGGTTAATGATAATGCTCTTCATCACCTTTCTCGTCGAAGTGAAAGCTCACCATCTTCAAAATCACTCTACAGGCCACTCATCACACTTTTAATTCACTTGAAGGAAAATGTTCTGGGGTAAATTTTGGATGGAAGAACACAGAATGCTTTCCTTACAACACTGGAGAATATTATTCTCCATCGTGGTTCTACTTCCAATGGGACAGAAATTTTTTTACCAGGATACTACATGTTATTATTTTATTAATCATCTTCCCTTCCTTAATACATCTTTTATTTTTATATATATATATCTGTCATATACATATATTATATATATAATATCTTTATATATAATATCTGTATATAAGATATATAGTATATGTATAATATATATTATATATATTATATCTATATATAATATTATATTATAATATATGTTTTATATATAGATATATTTTTTCCCCCCTGTAAACATGCTTCAGAAGCTTTCATTCTGCAATCCACACAGCTGGTCATCTTTCCTTTTTGTGTGTGTCTAAATGCAGCCATATGTCACCAGCAACCCTCTCATGTATATTGAACTTTCTTAGCACATCAGCTTGTCTCTTTGAATGTGTTACCTGATGTCTTTGGGGTGGCAAAACACAGAGCAGTGGCTCCTCCTGGCCCTTTGTTCTTCAGAGCAGCAGGAGTCAGGATTGTGGTAGAGCTGGAGTGTTTAGGTCCTTGGCTCATACGTGTTCCAGCTTTGCTTTTTAATTTCTCCTTGCTTCATCTTAGCTAGCAGGATATTGCTCCAATGAGCTCTATCCTACCCAGTAGTAAGAATGGCTGTCTTTATGGGTAGGGAAGCCCCCAGTCTCCTGAGCATTGTTTGATGTTAGGTCATCCACAGCAACTCTGATTCTCCTCTTTAGGCTGCTGGATTTGGCACTCAGCATTTTTAGCATGGGTGGTCTTCTCTAGGGATTAACAGAGACATAACAGCACTCTCTGCTCAAAATGGTAGTATCATGTTGGAGATGGAGAATGGAGAACTGTTAACTATATGTCTGGCAGGATGGACGCACATAACAGAAAAGGATATTTCTTCTAGGACAGGAACAGGAATGTTCTGGACATTAGGAAAATTTCCCATCAAGAGTGGTCAGGGATTGGAATGTGCTGCCCAGGGAGGTGGTTGAGTCCCCAGCCCTGGGTATGTTTAAAGGTGGTTTGGATGTGGTGCTTGAGGCTATGGTTTAGGGGTGACCCTTGCAGAGCCTTGCAGGGTTGGACTTGGTGATCCTGAAGGTCTTTTCCAACCTGAATGTTTCTGTGATTCTGTGAAAGAAAAGACTATTTCTTCTATGACAGGTAGGATTTAAGGGACGTTTGAAAGGTTTTTGGTTCAGCAGATACTCTCAATCTTTTAAGAAAAAATGCTTAGTAATCTTGGTTCAGCCTTCTGTGAAGGGCCCTCTTCATCTTCACCATTTTGGAGACCTTTATATGGTTAAGGGATGGAAAGGGCTGCAATGAGCTGAGCTGTGCTGAGATGAGATGGTGGATGGGGTCAGTCTCTATGTGGAGGGGACCAATGTCTTTTCAGTAGGCACAGCAATAAGACAAGGAACAATGGATGCAAACTTGAGCATAAAAGGTTTCACCTCAACATGAGGAGAAAATTTTTTACAGTGAGCAGGCTGCCCAGAGAGGTTGTGGAGTCTCCTTCTCTGGAGACTTTCAAAACCCACCTGGATGCATTCCTGTGTGGACTCCCTGGGTGATCCTTCTTTTGGCAGAGGGTTTGGACTCAATTAGGCCACACCTTGAGTACTGTGTCCAGTTTTGGTCCCCTCAGTTTAGGAAAGATGTTGAATTGCTGGAGCATGTCCAGAGAAGGGCAACGAGGCTGGTGAGAGGCCTTGAGCACAAGCCCTATGAGGAGATGCTGAGGGAGCTGGGACTGTTTAGCCTGGAGAAGAGAAGGCTCAGGGCAGACCTCATTGCTGTCTACAACTACCTGAAGGGAGGTTGTAGCCAGGAGGGGGTTGGTCTCTTCTCCCAGGCAACCAGCACCAGAACAAGAGGACACAGTCTCAAGCTGCGCCAGGGGAGGTTTAGGCTGGAGGTGAGGAGAAAGTTCTTCACAGAGAGAGTGGTTGGCCATTGGAATGGGCTGCCCAGGGAGGTGGTGGAGTCACCATCCCTGGAGGTGTTCAAGAGGGGATTGGACGTGGCACTTGGTGCCATGGTTTAGATAGTCATGAGGTTTAGGGTGACAGGTTGGACTCGATGATCTTTGAGGTCTCTTCCAGCCTTCTTGATTCTATGATTCTATGATTCTACCATCCCTTGAGGTCCCTTCCAACCTCTAAAATTCTGTGATTCTGTGATATCTTAGGCAGTTAGGACCACAATTTAAATGGAGTCCCTACTACTGCTTAGTCTGTCAAGGGAATATGCTCACAACACTTTCTGTTGCTGCTGAATTATGAAACTTCTGGAGTGTAAGTGGCTTCTTTCGTTCCTAAATGAGTTGCAGTCATCACATAGAATCAGGAGTGCATCCAATTTGGAGCTCAGTCCTATGCCTGAAGCATGGCCTTGTTATCTGTAAACAGAGAACTAGGGGGTTTGTGGCACTGGATGTGGCTCTGGGCAACCAGATCTAGTGTGAGGTGTCCCTGCCCATGGCAGGGGGGTTGGATCTGGATGATCTTTGAAGTCCCTTCCAACCCTGACAATTCTATGATTCTATCTGACCATCCAGTAGCACTGAAGATGCTCATGGTTACCTTGGCAATAAAGGGATGAGATATACTCAGCAGAGTGGGAATTTTTAGAGATGGTGGGATTTTCAAAGCTCTTTCCTTTTTTTTTTTTTTTTTTTTAATGAGTGTTAACTCATTTGTTACAGAGATTCATTCTGAATCAGACAAGCAAAGCTTTTAACAGGCTGAGGAAAGTTAAAGGACATCAATGTGTTCTTTAATCCTGTCATGTATAACCATCCGTAGCATTCTGTGCTCGTTATCCTTTTTAAGGATAATAGTTTTTTAAGGGTTTATAGTTTTTATAGGGTTACTAGTTTAGGATTTTTTCACCTCTTGATCACAGACTCTCTTCTGTGTTCTTCCCTCTACAACTTTCTAAATAAGAAAGTGAACTAACCTCATATAAAACTTCATAATCTGTACCTCAGCCTGAGTAAAATTTTTGCCTACATACACACAAACCTCCAAGTTTAAAACCAAATCCATCTCTGCTGGGCATAGATGTCACTTAAACACCACTGCTTACTATATTTTAAGCTATTGGAAGCAAATTGACAACATTTATACAGAAAAACAATCAAAAACCCCAACACTTCAAAATCACACAGAAGAGCCATCATTAACCAGCTTAAAATCTTGCCTTCACATCTGTGATGCATTTGACTGTGTTTTGTTGGTTGGTTTGGTTTTGTTTTGTTTTGTTTTGTTTTTTTGTCATGAAATTACAACCTTTGGGATGTTCAGAGGAAAAGGAGAGCTCCATGGTAACCTTTTCCAGTAGATCCCTGGGTGTTTAAGTTTGTCAAGACACTAGCCTGCAAGAGATTTGGAAAGCAGGGAGAGCTATGACCTGTACCTTTAATTCATCTCAGCTAGTTCCAGGTTGATGAAGTGATCTATCAGCATCACTCCCATACCAGAGCATCTATTCCTCCAAGCAAGTTTAGCCACTTGCAGGGGTGAGTGGACTAACACGGCCTGGTACCCAGCAGCGTGCAGAACAAACTGTAGTTTTTAGTTAGAGAATATGGAAACTGACAACAAATTATTACTTGTGGTCTTTTCTCCAGTTTTCAAGTGCAAACATACCAAAAGTTTATTTTAAATCTGAGCCAGTCAGACATCCAGTAATGCAGATCAAAGAAGAAACGAAGGCCTCCCATGCTTATTATTTCAATATGATGTCTGTTCTAATAAAGTGTAAGAATGCCTGTGATAGACTAACTAGTAGGAATTTTCTGGTTCTGTAGTTTAGCCTTAAATATATACATATATTTGTAAATTAATCAGAAACATATTGTGGTGGTTTCAGTTCCTCGGAAAGCTGAATTGTTTTCAATCCTTTCTTTAATCTTAGAAATATGGTGGCAGTCTGCCAGCACACTTTCAGATAAACAGTCCACTTCACATTTAAAAGCTGTAGAATCACTGATGTTGAAGGAAGGAGGGGAGGGAGGAAGAAAAAAATCAACAGAAAACACCACCAGTGCTGGCTCGTTCTCCCTCTCCCCACCAAAACGTAAAACATTATTTAAATAAGTTAAGAGTTGCTACGCTATTGTCCCTCACTCTTAATTAGAAATAATAAAAGCCATCTGTGCAAGGTGAATTTCGATAAGATCTCGGCTTTTAAGTGTTTGTTGCTCTTGTGTGTACCAATTTTCAAATGTCTTAATAGCTCCAGGATGGCTCTCACACTGAGTAGGCTCACTGATTTCCATCACGCTCTGCACCGCCGAACGCAATTCACTTTATGTGTGGTTATGTTTCCACTGAAATTTTAAAAACATACAATTCCTTGCAGTACAATAAGTATTTAACTGGATGGAACTGTTTCCATTTGTTGGGGGATTGTTTTTTCTTTTTTTTTTTTTTTCCTTTTTTTTGTTATTTTTTGTTATTTTATTTTCTTCATAACACCAGCTCCTGGCAGTTTGGGATCAAGCACTGTTGGAGTTGTTTTACACGAATCCCATACTGGACAGCATTTTTGTGGCTGCTTTCCAACAACGGGATTTTCTACAGTCCCTTTTTTTTTTTTACCCATTTTGTGGGGTCCTCACGTTGAGGGGAAAGAAGCCAGCCCCCTGAACCAGAAGGGGAACGCTCAGAAGTGATGGTCTCAAAGGCTGGAAATGGAAGGCAGAATTTCTTTTTCTTTCAACCTGTGTTTTCAGTCAATTAAAATTTGTACTCGGGGCTTTTCAGTTTGAAGCCACCCCTGTGTCTGTGATGAGCAATCCTTCTTGTTTGTGCAGTCATTCATTATCTCCATTACCAAGAGGAGAATAGAGGACAATTACATTGTTTGGACGAATCAGAGTGTTAGGAGGAGTATTTATCATGGTGGCAGAGTGCAGCACCTGACAGCGCACGATTGATGGCCAGGAATGAGTGTGAGTGGCCAAAGCAGCCTCATATGATGCAAATTACTGACTGTGGATTCCAATTTATCCTGTTCATTTTTCTTGCCTTTGCTGAAGACTATTAGTGGTTTTTGAAGCAGTGAAGGGGTCATTACTAATGTGGGCTAGAAGCAGGAGGGGGAAGGAGGGGAAAAGCCTTCTGTAATTACACAGCCTTCAAGAAAAGGCTGCGGGCCTAGCCAAAAAAGTGTCAACACTTAGCAATCAGAAAAAATTATTTTCGTTTTATCCTTAACCCATATTAACTCAACATTATCATCTTTCTTTGTTAATATTTGCAGAATATTAAAAGCTTGACTTCTCTATTAATACAGATCTCTTTAACCCTTTTTTGCTGCGAAGAAGCGGTGTTGCTTTGCTAAATGTCAGCTCCTCGGTGGCATTAAACAATGCCTTGCTTTTAAAAAAGTGGAGATAATGGAAAATTAAATATTCAGCCTTCTCAAAAAACTAATTCCAGGTGACCAATTATTTGTGTCTTTCACAGAATGGTAGGTGAGGTGTTGGAAACATGAGAAAATTTTATTGCAGAAGGGAGTGTTAAAATGTAACGTCAGTACAGGAGAAAATCAGTTTGATTTTGGGTGTTTAGGTGCTGTGGTCTGTAAGAAGTATCCAAAAACCCCTGAAAGTTTCATTTTGCTGTGTAATGAATGATGTGCATTTAAAACATATGCATATTTAATTTAATGCCTATTCAAACCCCACTTAGGCAGCTCTCTGGGGGTTTTATGTGAATTAATGACTTCCAAAAGCCTCCCCTGCCTATCACGACTGAGCATATTGATTGTGTGCATAGTAGGTGTATAAGGTTTCCCAAAAAATCTCTTTGTGCAGGAAAGAGAGAGGCAAACAGGCAGGCAGGAAATAAATTTAATTCTGTTTATTTTTTCATCTGAAAGTTAAATGTGAAGCCATGAACTATAATCCCCCCCTCCCCTCTTAGTCATAGGTAAGCATCAAGTAATCCACTCCTTGCCCCATAAAAGGTTCAACAC